>NW_027225578.1:3890000-4042500 GCF_038994185.2 Dermacentor albipictus
AACTAGCTCTCTTAACTACTACACGCAGAGACAAAGCAATAGCACGCGCATTGGAGCCTATAGATGAGATGAATATTTACTATTATTATTAGGGTTATAATTATATTCGAATGCTGATTGCTGTGCTATCGTTTGTTAACGAAGCTTTCCCTCAAGTCTAAATATTTTAAGGCAGTTTGCCTTGTGCGTATCATAGCCACGCACGCTTATATCACCTTCCGTTTCTCTACCACGGGCGTGCTTTAAAACCACGGCGCTGCAAATTTTTGCTTTCCTTTCCTTCATTATTCTCCGCCCTTAAACTGGCTCTCTTAACTACTACACGCAGAGACAAAGCAACAACGAGCGCATGCGATCCCATAGGTGAGATGAATACATATATATATAGAAAATTATCAGTCATAGCTCTCGTAGTATAGCCTTCTGGGCCGTTTCCTTTCTTTTCTTTTTTTGTTTTTCGAAAGTAGTCCTATTAAGGTTATTATAATTACACGAAGGATATTTCGCCCTCGTCAGCAGCAGTCCTCGAGATAGCTATTCTGGCGGCTAGCTTCCCACGCTATGCGTGCCACCCTCGCAACTCTTTAAGCTTTTCCTAGACGCTAGAGCTATACAACTATGTCCGCGCAACCTTGAGCGATCGGAAAGCGCGTTATCCTCTCTTGGCCGGCGGAGAAGGGATGCTTCGTTCCGGCCGCGAAGCTCCCCACATCTCAGTAAGGTGCCTGGTGGTGGTCTCGTGCTGACGATGCCCTCTCCGTGAGCGCATATTTCCCCCCTTATCTTTCCCCCTCCCCCTTTTTCCCAAGAAATTATACCTTGCAACCAATCGACTATCGCGGACAACACCAGTCCTTTTCCACGTAAGTATGAGGCTCGGAGCAGGAGCTATGGCGCTTGAAAATAACCTGGGGCCTGATGAACCAACCGACTGAGCTATCTTTCCGGGCAACATCCAAGGGTCATGAGTTCAAATCACCTGTCATGTTACTTTATTCCCCTTTTTTCTTTTCTTTTCTTTTCTTTCTTTTTAATGTCTTTTCCTTTATTTTATGACTGTATGGGAACCCTACTTAAAAAAAAATTATATACATCCTCAATTAGGTATGGCGACACATGTGCAAGTCATAAATACCAGGATCTCTAGCCGAGTGCCATCCGCGCGGTACAACCGAGCTCAGATTGGTCAACCTTGACTGATCAAAGAGGGCACCACTGTAGGTTAAACGAGGCGTACAACTCCTGCGGGACCCGCCGTGGTTGCTCAGTGGCTATGGTGTTAGACTGCTGAGCACGAGGGCGCGGGATCGGATCCCGGCCACGGCGGCCGCATTTCGATGGGGGCGAAATGCGAAAACACTCGTGTACTTAGAATTAGGTGCACGTAAAAGAACCCCAGGTGGTCGAAATTTCCGGAGTCCTCCACTACGGCGTGCATAATCAGAAAGTGGTTCTGTCACGTAAAACCCCATAATTTAATTTTTTAATTTAACTACTGCGGGGACGGTAGCGTATCCGCCTCCCGTGCAAGAGGACCGTGGTTCAAATCCCAGTGCCGCGCAATTCTCCACCGGAAAAATACAAAAAAAAGCCGTGTGTTGAGAAAGTTGCACAAACAGGCCTGGAGTGCGGCCTGATCCCAGCGACCAGAACCGGTAACGCACTCTCTCACCAGAGCAGGATTGGCCACCCTGGTGCAGTACTTGGCCACAACCTCCCATATGAATACAACAATCAAACCCCGGCCCTCAGTCCCCAGCAGCCGTGAAGCAACTGACCACGGCGGCGGTCAGATCTGTGACGCTGCAGAGGGTGCTAAGAATACCTGGCTCCGGACAGGCCGCCATTGGAATCTGAACATGGCAACGTTTAACGTTAGAACGTTACCTAGTGAGGCGAGTCTAGCAGTGTTATTGGAGGAATTAGAGGGTAGTAAATCGGATATGATAGGGCTCAGTGAGGTTAGGAGGACAAAAGAAGCATATACAGTGCTAAAAAGCGGGCACGTACTGTGCTACCGGGGCTTAGCGGAGAGACGAGAACTAGGAGTCGGATTCCTGATTAATAAGGAAATAGCTGGTAACATACAGGAGTTCTATAGCATTAACGAGAGGGTGGCAGGTCTTGTTGTGAAACTTAATAAGAGGTACAAATTGAAGGTGGTACAAGTCTATGCCCCTACATGCAGTCATGATGACCAGGAAGTCGAAAGCTATTATGAAGACGTGGAATCGGCGATGGGTAAAGTCAAAACAAAACACACTATACTGATGGGCGACTTTAATGCCAGGGTAGGCAAGAAGCAGGCTGGAGACAAGTCAGTGGGGGAATATGGCATAGGCTCTAGGAATAGCAGAGGAGAGTTATTAGTAGAGTTTGCAGAACAGAATAATATGCGGATAATGAATACCTTTTTCCGCAAGCGGGTTAGTCGAAAGTGGACGTGGAGGAGCCCGAATGGGGAGACTAGAAATGAAATCGACTTCATACTCTGCGCGAACCCTGGCATCATACAAGATGTAGACGTGCTCGGCAAGGTACGCTGCAGTGACCATAGGATGGTAAGAACTCGAATTAGCCTAGACTTGAGGAGGGAACGGAAGAAACTGGTACACAAGAAGCCAATCAATGAGTAAGCGGTAAGAGGGAAACTAGAGGAATTCCGGATCAAGCTACAGAACAGGTATTCGGCTTTAACTCAGGAAGAGGACCTTAGTGTTGAAGCAATGAACGACAATCTCATGGGCATCATTAAGGAGTGCGCAATAGAAGTCGGGGATAACGCCGTTAGACAGGAAACCAGTAAGCTATCGCAGAAGACAAAAGATCTGATCAAGAAAGGCCAATGTATGAAAGCTTCTAACCCTACAGCTGGAATAGAACTGGCAGAACTTTCTAAGTTAATCAACAAGCGTAAAACAGCGGACATCAGGAACTATAATATGGATAGAATTGAACAGGCTCTCAGGAACGGAGGAAGCCTAAAAACAGTGAAGAAGAAACTAGGAATAGGCAAGAATCAGATGTGTGCGTTGAGAGACGAAGCCGGCATTATCGTTACTAATATGGATGAGATAGTTCAAGTGGCTGAGGAGTTCTATAGAGTTTTATACAGTACCAGTGACACCCACGACGATAATGGAAGAGACAATAGCCTAGAGGAATTCGAAATCCCAAAGGTAACGCTGGAAGAAGTAAAGAAAGCCTTAGGAGCTATGCAAAGGGGGAAGGCAGCTGGGGAGGATCAGGTAACAGCAGATTTGTTGAAGGATGGTGGTCAGATTGTTCTAGAGAAACTGGCCACCCTGTATACGCAATGCCTCATAACCTCGAGCGTACCGGAATCTTGGAAGAACGCTAACATAATCCTAATCCATAAGAAAGGGGACGTCAAAGACTTAAAAAATTATAGACCGATCTGCTTACTGTCCGTTGCCTACAAAGTATTTAGTAAGGTAATCGCAAATAGAATCAGGAACACCACTGACTTCTGTCAACCAAAGGACCAGGCAGGATTCCGTAAAGGCTACTCAACAATAGACCATATTCACACTATCAATCAGGTGATAGAAAAATGTGCAGAATATAACCAACCCTTATATATAGCTTTCATTGATTACGAGAAAGCGTTTGATTCAGTCGAAACCTCAGCAGTCATGGAGGCATTACGGAATCAGGGTGTAGATGAGCCATATGTAAAAATACTGGAAGATATCTATAGCGGCTCGACAGCCACCGTAGTCCTCCACAAAGAAAGCAACAAAATCCCAATAAAGAAAGGCGTCAGACAGGGAGATACGATCTCTGCAGTGCTATTCACCGCATGTTTACAGGAGGTATTCAGAGACCTGGAGTGGGAAGAATGGGGGATAAAAGTTGATGGAGAATACCTTAGCAACTTGCGATTCGCTGATGATATTGCCTTGCTTAGTAATTCAGGAGACCAATTGCAATGCATGCTCACTGACCTGGAGAGGCAAAGCAGAAGGGTGGGTCTGAAAATTAATCTGCAGAAAACTAAAGGAATGTTTAACAGTCTCGGAAGAGAACAGCAGTTTGCTATAGGTAGCGAGGCACTGGAGGTGGTAAGGGAATACATCTACTTAGGGCAGGTAGTGACCACGGATCCGGATCATGAGACTGAAATAACCAGAAGAATAAGAAGGGGCTGGGGTGCGTTTGGCAGGCAATCTCAAATCATGAACAGCAGGTTGCCACTATCCCTCAAACTGAAAGTGTATATCAGCTGTGTGTTACCAGTACTCACATATGGGGCAGAAACCTGGAGGCTTACGAAAAGGGTTCTGCTGAAATTGAGGACGACGCAACGAGCTATGGAAAGAAGAATGATCGGTGTAACGTTAAGGGATAAGAAAAGAGCAGATTGGGTGAGGCAACAAACGCGGGTAAATGACATCTTAGTTGAAATCAAGAAAAAGAAATGCGCATGGGCCGGACATGAAATGAGGAGGGAAGATAACCGATGGTCATTAAGGGTCACGGACTGGATTCCAAGGGAAGGGAAGCGTAGCAGGGGGCGGCAGAAAGTTAGGTGGGCGGATAACATTAAGACGTTTGCAGGGACAACATGGCCACAATTAGTACATGACCGGGGTAATTGAAGAAGTATGGGAGAGGCCTTTGCCCTGCAGTGGGCGTAACTAGGCTGATGATGATGATGATGATGATGATGATGATGATATTTCCTTTATTAAGCACGATATATATATATATATATATATATATATATATATATATATATATATATATATATATACACACACATTGTGAGCGCGACCCATGACTGACTCTTCTTCATCTCTACACACATCATCTCTTGTACAAATTCCTCATCTGTAATTATCATCATCAGCCGCACAGCTTGCTCCTGTTCGTCGCAGCTCGAACTCGGCTAGATAAAACGGTTCCTTATAAGTGGTGGACGGTGGTTTTCGTTCCCCGTGACCTCTCGCCCTTCTCACTGGAGCTCCGCTCGGGTCGCCGTATACCACCTCTTGCCATGCTTGCTCAAGACAATCCGAGCATGTGTGTTAGTATACCACCCCAGTACAGCCTTCCCCATCCGTCGTGGCCATCCACAACTGCCAGAATGAACCGGCAGTCTTCTCTGGTCTGCGGGAAGATGACGTCGAGAAATGGCTCCAAAACTACAAACTTGCAAGCGACTTCACTAAGTGGGATAACTCACAGAAGGTGCACTATGTCCCCTTCTACCTCAACGATGTCGCAAAAACCTGGTTTTGGAACCATCAGCCTGATCTCCCCGAATGGGACACGTTCACGCGGCAACTTCGTCAGATCTTCGGCGCTTCCGCTGCCCTTCCTATTCATCCGCATTATGCAACGCCGCCTCGCCGTAATGATCACATCCTGCATTGAGGATGTGCTAGCTTTGTGCAAACGTGTCAATGCCGCAAACGACCTACGACTCCTCCTTCAGGTGTTTTGCAACCTCTTCCTTGTCCCACTTCGTCTTTTGAGGTCGCCAGAATAGACTTGTACGGTCCTCTTCCCAAGACCTCCAATGACAATCGCTGTATTGGTAGGGCCGTCGAGCGTCTGACATGCTACGCTGAGGCAGCCTGTATACAATCTGGAAGTGCCGCTGAAGTCGCCGATTTCTCTCTACGCAACCACCTCTTACGTCACGGAGCTCCGGGCGTTGTCATCAGCGATCGCGGCAAAGCCTTCCTTTCGTTTCTTTTTACCGAAGTTCTGCGCGCCTCCAAAACCGTTTACAAGGCCACTTCGAGTTACCACCCGCAGACCAACGGCTTGGCAGAGCGTTTCCATCGTACTCTATCGGATATGATTGCTTTGTATTCATCAGCCCCGACCACACCAACTGGGATGCAATCGTGCCTTTTGTGACATTTGCATACAATACGGCTGTACAACACACCACCGGCTTTTCTCCAGTTTTCGTCATGTATGGCCGCTCGCCTAGTTTCGTCCAGGACGTCTCGTTCCTTAGGGCTTCCGTGTCCTCAGCAACAACCTTCTCAGAACATTTTTTGTTTCGCCTCGAAGACTGCCATCATCGAGCCCGTATTACCACCGACATTTATTTATTTATTTATTTACAATACTGCTACTCTCATTTGACAGCGTGGCAGTTGGGCGATACAGTATACATGTATCTCAGTACGCAACTAGGTAAAACAGTTAATTGAACAAAGGGGAAAAATAAAAAGAAAATAATTGGCCAAGTTTGGCAATAAAAGAAGGAAGCTGAGTTTAGAAACAAGAATGCATGTTTTCGCATGACAGTTAATTAACATAATACTATCAGTGAAGAACATGTAAGTAACGAGTTATACATGAATTAGGAGTGAACTGCAAGATAACACTTAATGTGTCAAGAAATTTTACACTTGTGTGAGGAGATGCGCTTAAAGCATATACACTTTAAGAGCGGGAAGAAACGAATTGAAAAGGGAAATGAAACGTCGAAAGCAACACAATGCAAAATTTGTCACGATGATTGATGCGATGATAAATTGTTTTATTTACGCACTGCACCTTCTACTTGTGAGGCAAATTCGGACCACGATTGGATGGCGGTTATAGCAGGATCAAGTCGGTTCCGTTCAGCTTCTGTAAGGGGATAGCATGAATACTTAAACGTGTCATTGTTGCATGTGTATTCTTTTAAAGTGTACGCATGTTTGTTACGTGTTTTTGGAGCCTCAGAAAATGAAATGTACCTGGACACATCTATCTTATAGTTATTTTTTAGAAGCAGAAACAAGAACTTCAGGCGTGCGTGTTTTGCTTTGGTAGATAGCGTTTGCAATCCAGACTGCGTTAGAAGATTAGTCGGTGAGTCAGCGCGTTTATATTTGTTGCAAATGAACCTTATAGCCTTTCTTTGTACTACTTCTAATTTTGTTATGTTGTATGAGGAAACCATACTGTGTTTGCATATTCGAGAACTGGCCTAAAGAACATGTGTAAGCCAGTAGCTTCGTTGATGTCGTAGAGAGCGCTAGACTTCTTTTGAGGAAGAATAACGTGCGTAATGCTCCTGCGGTGATATTCAAAATATGTTTATCCCACCAGAGGTCTGAGGTTAATGTAACCCCTAGGTATTTATGTTGTTCACCTTTAGTTAGTGGTATGCCATTAATCTCATATGTAAATTTAGATGGTCTTGTTTTCCTTGTTACGGTCATGGCCTCAGACTTCTTTACATTGATTGGCATCTCCCAATTATAGCACTAAATAGCTAGAGTGTTTAGGGATGTATTAAGCGCATCGCTCAGGATGTGCGGAAGCATCGCTACGACTCGACTCACCGTGTTGTAACTTTTTTTCGTGGTGACAAAGTTCTGCTATGGACTCCTGTGCGCGTTCCCGGTTTATGCGAAAAATTAGCCGGTCGTTTTATTGGATACTACACGATCATTGAGCAGACATCTCCAGTTAATTACAGCGTCTCACCCCTTAAAACGTCTTCCGACCCCCATTGCCGTGGTACAGAAATTGTGCATGTATCATGTTTAAAAGCGTACACTCGCCGCGTTTCATCATAGTGCCGTGCGAACAGGCGGCCGCTTCCATCGGGCGAGGGAATTGGTGTGAGCGCGACCCATGACAGACTCTTCTTCATCTCTACACATCATCATCGCTTTTACAAATTCCTCATGTGTAGTTCTTTAGTTCTCATCAGCAGCCGCACAACTTGTTCTTCTTTGTCGTAGCTCGAGCTATATACATACATATATATATATATATATATACATATACATATATATATATGTATATATATATATATATATATATATATATATATATATATATATATATATATATATATATATATATATATATATATATATATATATATATATATATATATATATGAGAAATCACGATGCGGCAGTCACACGCACACACACACGCTTCTCTCTCTCTGTTACTTTAAACGCAATTTTCGAAGCAAATATGAGCTTGGTTGGGTTGTTCCATTGCCGATATTCGCAGTATACGTATAGATGCGGCTTTTCCCGAAACCTGTCATCGACATTGTGTCGCTATCTTCTTTATATCGAGCTTGAGCCGTGACCTATCCTTGACTCCTTCTCCCGTGTTCGCAAGCTGAAAGCTACCGAAAGTGACCAATCTTATGTGTGACCAAGTGCGACCTACATGAGAAATCACGATACGGTAGTTACGTGTAGGTATTTATTTTATTTTTGTTTACTTACATATATTGACCTAACCTGTGACACCGGCAATGGTATGAACTTTGAAGTAAATATGTAAAATCGACACTCCTTGGTGACTTGTTAAGCTGGCGCTCCTTCATCCTTCAGGACGGCTGTTGATGCATTAGCAAAGGCGTTATTACATTGATATCTTTTCATTTTCTCCTCGCTGCAGTGGCCAGTATCCTACATTTCCTCAAACGCCACGAATACACGTCACCGTAGCTGTTTCAACGTTCAGTCCACTAAATATGCTAGTTAGCTTGTAATCCCTCCCGGTTTGAAAAGAAAAATATTGGCATCAACAAATTCTGGGCAGCAGTATATACGTGACGTCAGGCTGTATATAAGAGCTGAAAACAACTTTTATTCTTTCTGCATCGAATCAGACGGATGTAATAAAACAGCTATCTGTTAAGAAATAAAAAGTAGAAAATACTGCGCTTAAATTGAAGAAATTCACAATATCATTGAAGTTACACGTGACGAAGCAAAAAAGTAGATGTAGGTGGATATGACATTTCCACATGGATGTGAAAGTGTGCATAAATTAAAGCGCTGCGAAACGTAAAAATTCTGTGAAGAGATCTCAAGACAGTTCCAGTTCACTCGTTTGTGTAACGGAGGAAAAAAAAAAGATCGTCATACTAGTAAGGAGGATGTCAAATTTACCTCATTTTGGTTAAGTATCTATTCCTGACCAACGGGTGAACAGAACTGGAAGTTCTGTCGTCAAGTCCGCGAAATGTTGCATGTTACTTTTCTGGCCCACCTTTTATCAACATTCTACTCCTTTCTTGTAGCCGTTTTCCTCATTTCGATGTTATCCGTAGGCCGTCTCCATGAGCGCTGCAGCGCTGCACATACGACGCAGTACCCCGATACTATTTACGACTGATCGTGTGCGTGCAAGACCGACAGGACGCAGACAATGAGATAAGTTAGGAAACGAGTAGAAATATCGAACGTGGTTCCCTGCTCCCCTTACAAAGACGTTGCAGCGGAGAAATCAAGGTAAACAGGACGCATTATTGGGAAGGGCTGCGTGCGTGCGTGTGCGTTAAGTGTGTGTTTGTGTTTGTGTGTGTTCTGTTGCGTTGTGTTGTGTTGAGTTGTGTTGTGTCGCGTTGCGTTGTGTTGTGTAGTGTTGCGCTGCGTTTTGTTGTGTTGTGTTGCGTTGCGTTGTGCTCTGCTGTGCTGTGCTTCATCCGCGTCCATGTTGCATTACATTTGACGCCTTCCGTGCGTCACATACCGATGAACTGAAGTCACAACCACGATCGGGACACATTCTTATTCTTTTTGTTCTTCTGTCGCAGTCAGTTTACAGGTGTCACAGTAGGTGTCTTGTGCGAAAAGACTTAAGTGCATAAAATAATTTGCATTTATACTGAGGGGGAAACATTAGTCGATGCGACTGGCGCAGCGCAGCGAGTATGGTGATCGCATCCTCCTTCCTCACCCCTTCACCTATCTTCCGTCAGCCCTCTTCCTCTCTTCCAATCATTTTGGATGATAACCCACAACGCCGAATGCCCTTTATTGATACGTATAGTTCTACCGCATTAACTAATGAGGAGCATATCACAAGCGGAAGCAGCGAACTTGGGAGTGCGTATTAGGCAAAAAAAAAAAATTGTAGCTTTACATAAAGCTCAAGCATGGGAACGTTCCGATGTAAAGTGCTAGAAGGTGAGCGTTTATTAAACGTGTTAAAAATAAAGCCTACGTTATAAATAGCCAGCCGAAAGCGCTACAGAAACGTGCCTGCAGCGGAGAGTGAAATTTCTCTTATATGTCCTAAAGACGGGAGGGCACAGCGATTTCAATGATGTGTCGAGTTGCTACGCGACGCGTAGTGCGTCTCGGGGGAGAGGCCAGCCGAGGCGATGGTAGCACGTCGCAACTAATGCCTGTTCATGACACAGCGCTGCGGTGCCGGTTGTGAAATCTGTCCCTCGGAATGGCCACAAACGCCGCGCGATCCTTGAATCCTGACATATGATGGTCCTCAGTCAGGACCTGCAAGTCAGCGAGCAACATGCGAGGTTGGTGGAAGCGCTGATCGCAGGTAACGCGCCTCCAATGGTAACCGACAGGAACCCTGGGCCTGGAACGCGATATTGCTGCGGTGAATCCAGGAAGCTCGGAGCTCGGGCTATCGGCTGTCGTTTAGTTGTTCTTCTTAACGTCAAAGGCTAATCCGCGCCACCGCAAAATTTGATGAAGATGATGATGATGATGATGATCTCAGTTGCTATGGCACATGCGCCCTCCGTGAGGGATCGGACAAGAATCTTGCAGCTTGACAACACAAATCTTTTTTCTGCTGCTGTTCGACTTCAAGTGTGACATGCACCTATTCGGGGCAGGGTAAATTAATCGAGCAGGAGGAATGAATTTGGTAATATAAATACAAAAAGAAATAACGATGTTCGACATCGGATAAACAAAACAATATCAAGAAAAACGCTTAATTGAGTACAGCGTTCTTCACGCACTTCTCCCACGGTGGGAATCCATCAAGAGAAAACGTATTACCTCTACGTATAGCTCTAGCTACCATTGCTTTCTTTGTGCACTCGAAATTATGCGATAAGTCGCGGTCAAACGCTGTCATCGCTCTATGACAAATGTGAAGCACCTTAAAGACATTATCGCCCGTCGCATGCTCTGAATTCGAAACACATGGGTGTGAACCATATCAATCCTCGGAAAGCTTTCCGTCTACTTTAGCTAATTTTGACATTTCTTTGTTGTCCGTATAAAAATGCTCAATACACTGTCAATGGGCGTCATTCATCGAAGGCGAAACTTCAATCATGTCTACAGTAGAGACTACTGACCAGAGAAGCGGCGCACGAAGCTCGTCTTTGCGCTACGACTAGGGAACAGAAAAAAAATTAAATTCTGAGGTTTTACTTGCCAAAACCGGATTCTGATTACAGAGGCGGCCGTACTGGGTGCCTCCGGAATAGCTTTACCCCCCCGGAGTTCTTTAATGCGCCCACCCACAAGTAGTCTAAGCACGCAAGGTTTTTCTTTTCTTTTTTTTATAATTTCGCCCACATCGAAAGGCCGGAAATGAAACTAGCGACCTCGAGCTCTGCAGCGCAGCGCCATAGCCACACTAAGTCAACGCGGCGGGTGCAAATTTTGAACACCGGCCTCGCAAGCGATCGAGCGCAAAGCATCGCGGACCGTAGCTCACCGTCGTTGCCGAAATAACAGTGAAGGTCGTGCGCACGTAAGAACGAGGCAAACACGTTTCATTGTCAGGACCCCACGGTACATAAAACAACTGAGCTAGGCTCACCAACTTCGCCGTTCAGACTCCGCCGTGCATGAATGGTGTATAGAACGAGGTCAAGCTACTGTGTGGCCCGTGAACGCCAGAAGAAACTCCACTGACTCCCGCAGCTGTGGTCAGCGTGCGTCAAGTCTCGACGTTCCCAAGAAGCCAACTTGAATTTTAAAGGAATATTTCAAGACCGCGCCTTTACCACCCTGTCCAGCGCTTTCTTTTGGTATCATTCGTGTTTTAAAAAAATGGTGTGAAACCTCGTCCGGGCGAGTCTTTTTCTAGATTTCGCGGAGACTGTGTCACGTGGAAGGAAGTTACAATGAGGAGCTACTATCGCTTCGTGGTTGAAAACTTACTTGATGTTTGTGGGGTGAAACAACTGCCAGCATAGTGGCAAGTTGTAGGCGTTTCGCGGCGTACTTTCACAGAGCACAAAGCGTAGCTCAGTATTCCAGGCGTCGCACCTTATGTGTCCGACCTTTTGCGACCTTGTAGGTCATCATGTTAAGAAATTGCTGTTGCTTGCCGGTGACGTTGAGACCAACCAACCCGGGACCCGGTGTGGCTCAGTTCTCCAAACAGCTCCAGCCATTGCTGATGATTTAAAGGAAATAAAAGAAGAGCGGCTAAACGCAATTGGCAGTAAATTGGAGCAAATAACAGTGCTTGAAAAAGCATTAGCGCGTTGCTCGAATGAAGTGTCAGATTAGCAGGAAATCGTAGAGTGATTAGAACTAAAGGTGGACGACTTGGAAAACTGTTCTAGGATAAGCAACCTGATAGGGTGGGAGTGTACGAAAACGCATACGAAAATGGTGACTCTCTGGATACACTCGTTATTAAAGAAATCTTAACGAACGTTCTCAAAGTCAAACATGTCGCAATATCATGTATTCACAGGTTAGGAAAACCTAATGTCAAAGGCCGAGGCCAATCATTCTGAAAGTGCTTGATTCTCGTGACAAATCCATGGTTTTAAGGAATTCTTTACGCTAAAGGGAATTAATTATGCATTTGGTGAACATTTTTCAGCACACGTGCGTGAAATTAGGAGAAAACTTTGGGATTTTTTCTGAAGCACATAAAGAAGCTGGAGAGAAGGTTTCTTTAGTAGTTGACAAGTTACGACTTAACGGGGAACTTTACCGCGGGGACGACACCAAGAACGAAGCAGCAGTTTCGTTAGAAGAATAGTCCATACTTCAGGGAAACCAGCAAAGCGGAGCATCGAAGCTGCGTCCACGTCCGCAGAAGTAAGCTCCATCAATGTAACCACTTGTACCGTTATTAACAACACAGGCGCGCTTGAGTCATTGCTTTTGCGCCTGAAAGCTGACTTCGTTGCACTAACCGAAGCGTAGCTTTCGACAGACGTTAGAGATGACGAGATGTCACCCTCTAATTAAGCAATATATATATTCACAGTCTTAATCTCCTCGCAACTCCAAGAATCTGGCATCTCGCGATGGTGTAACCTTCCTTCGTGTAATTGTATGGTACTTCGCTATCACTAATGCTGCTTCACCTTTCCGGAAAAACTGCACCATCTCTCTCTCTCTCTCTTTTTTTTTCCCTGTGAGTCCGAGTAAAAGCGCTACTGCGCATGGCTGCTGTTGATTCTGATTTCGAGTGAATCTAACTTGGCCTGATTTCGGCTACTGAGTGAACTACTGAACTACTGAGTGAACCAGTGAACTACTGAGCGACTACTGAGTGAACTGAGCCGCTGCCTGGCACGCCGAAAGCGCCTAGAGGTGTGCGCTGTGTCGGTTTCGACCGGCGGTGGCGTCGTGGTCGTTTCTAGTCGGCGGCAGCACCGGCGGCGTGGAAACCGAAACCACGAATTCATAAAAGCCGTTCGGCTACATCCTTCTTTGCTAAACTGGTTAAATTTTTTTTTAATTATCACAACACCCACAGCGCCCGTAGGCATTACAGCGGGGGGGAAAAGGAAACAAAGAACCAATAAATAAAGCAGGCAATACATACATATACCCGGAATGCTGTCATACTCGCACATACACACAAAAACACTTACTTCAGTGGGCGTATGCAGTTTGAAAATACATCATTTGATAGAATCATTGCGATATCGGATGGTAGCTCGTTCCATTGGCTTATGGTTCTGGGGAAAAATGACATTTTAAACACTTCAGTTTTGCAGGCTATTTCTTTAACCTTATTTTCATGGTCCAGCCATACTGGCCATACTGGCAATTCTGGCCTTTTCATACTAAGGGCTGCGAGGGCCGAATACAGAGGTGTTGAAAGTGAGAGAAATACAAAACGTTTTGTAAGTTTTCTGCTCTTCAGCCGGCGTAGTTAAAAAAAAAAATTGGCACATATATAAGAGCGTGCATGTTGAGTGTGTTTGTATCTTCCTTACTCCACAAATATGCAGAGCCTTGCAGTGGCATCGCAGTTGAATTTTTTTTTTTGCTATGCCTTGGTTTATATGATATATTTTTCCCTTGAGCAAAGTGTGCGTGAAATCGTCTAGAATTGCTAAGGCAGCACCGACGCCTGTGACACTCTCTAGATGTGTTAACCTTGCTTCCACTTGCTCTGAATGCGATTGTGTTTATACAATATGCTTCACGTAAAAAAAAACTGACCTCTTCTATGACCAACTACGAGCTTAAGCTGTCAACCAATCAGCAAATGTTATAACGCACCTTAGCGACTGGATTATAAGTGAAATCACTTGTTCTGAATATTATTCACCCTTTGTTTATCTAACTTTTCTGATAACACCCTTTTTCCATGAAGAAATAAGAATCAAAATAGTTTTTCTTTCGTGCACCAGGTGAACATTTCTTTTTTTCAGCGGAGACATGGTACGGTAGAAAACAAATCTGGTCAATTTGTTAACTCGTCAATACCAGGTTGAATGAACGAAGTGTGGATTAGTAGAAATGCAGGCGTAATATTGCTTGGACGTACAATTATTTCCGATAAGAAAAGTTTTTTTAGCCAGGACGTCGTAACTGTTTTAAAGTTATTTGCAGCTGTCGGTGTCGGTTGCATTCATTTTTTTGTATGAAAGCTACAAAGAAGCAGTACCATGCAGCAGACATGTAAAAATATTTTTTTTACACGTAAAAATGTGGAAGAACTCCTTCGAATGGAACGGCCGGAATAATGCGAAAACGTCCAACCGGCATCTTAAAACAGATCGGCACCAGAAATTTCTCTTACTACAAGTTGCATCTCTCGCTTTGATGCCGCTTTCAGACATATCACCTATTCTACCCGCAACTACAGTGCCCACGACCCTCAAACCGCAATTCCCACGTTCCGAGGCCGCTGTTTCTTCTCGTTGCGCCGTATTACGCTTTTGGAGAAGCTTCGGAATCTCACGTTGCGTTACTTGTGACGGCACGCATGCGCAAACGCGTGTAGAGCAGGGTTACTTTTGTTTGTATTGTTATTCATTGCTCCCCTGCTTGACATGATTCTGTGCTTGAGACAAGCAAGAGAATTAAACAAGACAACACAAAATCTCAAACGAAAGTGGATTGACCTAAAAAATACATATTTATACCTATTTCAATGGCGCGCCGATCTCGTCGACAAGAAACATCGGTGGCGGCGGTGGCGCAGCGCCGACGCCTCGGCCGGACTCGCCGACCGATCGGACCAATCAGACAACTACCGCCATCTATAGTAAAGGATGAGAAGTAAAAGATGATAATTCGAAAAGCACGTAGAAGATGAAGACATTGACATATATGCACTTACAGAGACTCACCTCAGAGACGATGAACAATCGCTCCTGTATACAGGACTCAACTGGATTGGCCAAACAGGAGAAGAGGTGATGAACGAGGTGGAGTTGGCCTCATCACAAAAAGCCAAAACGCACTAGCAACAAAGAGCCACTGCCAAAACATATGTGGACCACAGTGAAAATTGATAAATGCCCACTCAACATATATATGTGTCGCATAGATGGCTACCAGCTCAGAACAACAAACATGGAATGAAAATATCTATGACTGCATCAAAAAAGATATAGAGCAAACCTACCAGAATAATCCAGTCCTCCTTATATAGGAGACTTCAACTGCCATATAACAGAGCTAGATGGCTACGAAAATGATTCAGCTGGTCTACGCAAGCTAGTTAAACAGTTAAACACTACCATGGATTCTAACCAACTAGCCCGCCAACGTGTTTTAAGCAACCTACTCATAGCCAACCTGGACCCTACGTGCAACGGAACATACACATGGTCACGAAATTCAAGCATGTCTGCTATTGTCTATGTTCTGTACAATGACGCGACAACACGGCGACACATGCAGATGTCATCCATACGCATAGATGAGGAAAAGTATAGCAACCATGCAAACGACCATAACAGAATTACAATTAGCTTAAAATTGATTCAACCTCGAAAGAACACTGCAACAAAGGCTAATAAAACACGCTGGAAAGTGAGAGAAGACCGGCGCCTTGAAGCATTTGCAAATGATTTGGAGCTATCAATAGAAGGACCATTGAAATATAAAGAATTCACAGAAAAGTGTCTTTCAATAGCTCATAATACCATTGGAAAACAGACGGTCTAGGTCATCGCCGTAGTTCGACAAGGAGCTGAGAGCTGAGATACAAAAACGAAAGACACTCTCCAGACAGCACCGCCATATACCTGAAGAGAACACTGCCTTAAAAGATGTCATCTGGGAAGACAGCAAGAGGAACACGTAACAAAGGAGCGAAAGCACTACAGCCAGAAGCTCTGGGCCTATATACAGACCCTGCCACCTAGGCAGGACCTACAAAAGGATATTGCATTCCTAGTAGGTGAGGGACGTACTCTTCACATAAAAGAAGAAATTGAAAAATACATAACACGCCACTTTGAAACCATACAAGCAAACTACGCGTCACCACTGCACCAATCCACAAATAACACAATGAAACGCTACAATGCACCACCACACAGTGAGACTCTGTGCGGGACGATTTCAATCACAGAATTAAAACGACGACTCGGAGCCTTAAAGAACCAGAGTGTATCAGGCCTAGGTGACACTCAAAACTAATTTCTTAAGGTTCTCCAAGCAAAAGCAAAAGCAAGAGAAACACTACACAACTGTTCAATGACATCCATGCGAAACGAGATATACCTAAAGCCTGAAAACAAACCCGAATACAACTCATTCACAAAGGCAAAGGGAAAGCAGGAAATGACCAATCGAAATCGTCCAATAGCAGTGCTCAGTAACATTTTAAAGCTCTTCAGTGCAACTATAAATCGTAGATTACAAAACAAGTGTGAAAAAACAAACAAACTATACAGTGAATTACAAAATGACTTCCATCTTCAAAGACGAACAAGTGATCACATTTTCACTCTCACTTAAATACTTGAGATGAAGTACAAGGAACAATCTCAACTCTACCTGGCCTTCCTAGGTATAGAAAAAGCCTACGACTCTGTACCACATTCTAAACTATGGGAAAAGCTTGAAATCACGAAATTGGACCAGGAATTTATTGAGTTACTGAAGGCACTTTATAAAGGATGCACATCAATTTATGCACAGCCGATCTCGCTTTGGCGGCATTAAATTCCTGCATGACCTGCCGCCGCATCTACACTATGGCCGACGCGTTCTCCTTCGTGACAAATGCAGTATGTGGTTCCAGCTCGTTTCTGGCGCTGTGTCAGAAACGCTTTCGTTCGTCTACTTCGACGCGCTCGATAATAGAGAGTTTTAGCAGTGCCGTAATACAACATACCTTTCAACGTTACCTTTTGTTTCCGTGCGCCATCTCGGCATATAGTACTTAGAGTCAACCCGAGCAAGTGTGTTCCAAGCAGATCATGATTGGTGACTGTGCTGTTGAAATGTAGCTTGTGCAGCTTCGTCAACTGCAGTTTACATGCTTTGTTCGCGTTGGCTGGTCCGCGTCGCACTTGCCTGTTTCGTCGCGCGGTGCACGCTATCGCTCTGAAAGCTAGGGCAGGAAAGATGTGTTCGGCCTTCTTCTACTTAGCGTTGTGCACTCACTGTACTGCACAGCCGTTGATCGTGTTCTAGCACGTATTCGAGCTCCCGACGGCCACGCAACTAAATAACGGAGAAAGTTTGGATATTTGGTGTTGATGCAGTTGCTGTGACATAGTTACTAGCGCGAACAAGACTAACGGGAAAAAGTGGGACAGGACAGAGCACTATAGACTTCAACTGACAAGCTTTATTCAGAAAAATATGCCAAGAAGCCACCGTATGCTCCAAAAAGAATGCGCAGACAGACGCATAAACAAATGTACCACGTGGGAGGCAACCAAATGCCCAACGAAGCCGATAGACAGCCGCAACATTACAAATCATTGACAAGGTTCTTGTCGAGGTACAACAGTTCTTTATCAGTGAGTGCCAGTGATGACGAATGTGTAAGCACTCCATCTCTCATACCTTTCTACGGCACCCGCCCTCTCCTATCCCCCAGTTTAGGGTAGTTAACCGAATTTCTCTTCTGGTAAAGCTCCCGGCCTTTCTTTTCTTCCATTTATATCTCTCTCAATGAGTGTATACGCCTCGTCTTGCGAAACTGATAATGATAGAGTGCATCGCTGCGCATCTTATAGGGGCGCACAACCCTCTGCGTTTGTTCCGATCATCCTTTCTTCCAATGACTGCTACCGTAATTTTGTGTCAAAAGAACGTCGTTCCGGGCTTCTTGATTTATATCGACAAAGAAGCAAACTGCGCGAAGCAGACAAGGTCTCTTAGGATTTTCACTTTTTCTTTGTCTGTTCATGGTATGTGCCTCGTGCGTCGTTCCCTGGTATATTCTGCGGCGAAGTAATTTCCGTGCGTTCTCGAGCAATACGCCCCCCTTATAGATATGGCTTGCTTTGTGCCCTGGCTTTCATGAATCAAGCTGGGGAAGGGAGCGGGGCGGGAGGCAGAAAGAGCGGAAGGGTTTGCGCAAGTCCTTGTCATTCGAGTGTTACTTCTTGCGATGCCCTTGTTTGCTTCCCGCAGGTCGCTTCTTCAGTGTCACTGCCGTTACTTGCACTGCCGGTTGTAAAGAAGCTATTCTGCAGGCCTTTGTGTCCGTTTGGAGCCGGCATACTGCCGCGCTTCTCAGGAATACATTATACCTGCGCGGTAAAAGTGACGTTCCCGGTGCCTTTCAGGGGCACACCGGCGTCAAAACAATGTGTTCTGATCCGGGGGAAATTAAACGTCTCCAGCGCCAACAAAACGAGCGCCACGAAGGCACGCAGCTGGTCCCAGGGCGATAGCGACGGAAAGAACCGCCGCGACGTTTGTTGCTTTCGTTATTTCGTTCGAACGACGAGCGGAACCGTGCATGGCGCGATAACGAGAAACTTCGCGCCTCGACCGGAAAGAACAATTGGGAGCGCCCTCTGTGTTCTATGTAAGTGAACCGGAAAGGAGTGTGAGGGGGCGGGTTATCGATTAATGGGAAACGCATGAGTGTACGTTTTCTTTCGCTAGCGATAAAAGGAAACCAATATGGCGAGAAAGCGTTTTTTTTTTCTCATTCAGGACTTGGCGACAGTCAATCGAAAGACGGGAGCTGTAATCAAGAGCTCAGTGGGGCCTGGCCGTCGTAAAGCGCAGCCACCTAGAATGCGTATTACTATTCCTATATATACTATAAGCGGCGTGAAGATTCATTTAGGTCTGCTGACTCGTAAAGCCTTGAATTTAGAAATGAATTTTTCGTGCGCTTACCCAGCAAGCGCGTATAAGCGCTTAGGCGCATGAAGGAGGCAAAAACATATATCCACGAGCCCTATATGACAAACTTTCAAATAAAGAAAGCCCTATGCTACCTTTCTAAGAGTCCTTGATTAGCAATTTTGGCACATATACGGAGCAGTAACTTTCGGTCATGATTGATGATGGTTTCTTCCACACAAACGGTAACTGCTGTTTTCATCCCTTCTTAGTGTGTGCGGTTTATTAACTCCACTTTCCATATATGTATATGCGCTACTTTCTTGTTCTGCTTCTTCCTTTTCATGGCTAGGCTGCTTGACGTAATTAAGGTTATCAGTTCAAATTTATTCTTGTTGTAGTTGTTGTTGCCGCCGCCTTCGTCGTCAGCTACAGCAGAAGCAGAATAATGAGCCATTTCTTGACTTGCTGAGCCAGTATACGTGTCATTTGTTAGAGGCGACAACAACAATGAGGGCGCTCACTTCAGGTTTGCCTGGCAGGGAGGCGTAAGGACCCTCGTAACTCCTGGGCGCAGGCTAAGGGCGTGACAGTTTCATTCTTCGGCTGCTCAGTTGCAGTTTTCTGGGAGAAATCGGCCGCAATATATTAAGCTGTAGAAATTAAAAGCGTGAGCTTTTTACACCTCTGGAAGCGCCTATGAGCTCTTCGCACGATACAGGTACCTCGTCTTCGAATAGGATCAATTCTCTCGCTCTTTCCGTTAAATGATTAGTCTAATATTTATAATTAATGGTCTAACTGTAGGCCACGGGTCATCTTAAAGGCCCCTCACCAGGTTTGGCTATTTTTTACAATCAAGCGCAGCGTATCGTATACCTGACGCGCTCACGATCGCGTCTGCAAAGCATTACGGCACTGCGCCCCCCCCCCCCCCCCCCCCCCAAACAGGTGAAATTTCAAGCCAAACGCCGCACTCATTGACTCTCGGGGCAGCGCGCTCACGGTATGAGTGCGGCGGTCACGCGCGCACATTCCTATTCGCAGTGCGTGTTTCGTCACTCACCCACGACTAATCATCCAGTGCGGAAGACGGAACGCCGCAAGAACGGAAGCGAGACTCGACACCGTGGTGCAGACATCCCTCGACTTCGGTGTGAGAGAAGGCAGGGAAGGAACACCCTTTGGCAGCGCTGTGTGGAGACAAGAGGGAGCGAGCGTCTCCGTTGGCAGTGACTCTCACGCCTCGGCATGGTAACACGACAGTTAACTACTTTTTATATATATTATATTTGGGGTTTTACGTGCCAAAACCACTTTCTGATTATGAGGCACGCCGTAGTGGAGGACTCCGGAAATTTTGACCACCTGGGGTTCTTTAACGTGCACCTAAATATAAGTTAACTACTTTTATCTGCTTCAGTAATGAGCCAATATGAAAAATTATTTCGGTAACACGATTAGACAGAACTTACAGCTTGCAGTGTTCAATCAAAAGCAGCAATGGGGCCAGGCAAGGCGCCCTTTACAATGTATCTCTCCGCGGCAAATGCACTCCCGAGGAAATCGCTTATTTATCGCATTTTCCTATAGGAGCAAGCTTTAGCTCGAGGCCAACTCCGATTTCTTTATTCGAATACATGCGAAATGCAGAAATGCTTTTGTGAGACAACAGCCGTGCTGCTTCGAATAACGTTTCTTTCATTTGATAGAGAAAGATAAATTCTAGTGACTCTAGGAAGCAGAGTGTTGATTTAGGGCCCGGAATTTTTTTAACATTGCCGAAAATCAGGAAGCTTAAAAAAGAAAGCACGGAGTATACAGATCCGTAACTCAGCAACAAGAACAGAACTTGCACTTCTGTCAACTGCGTTCATTAGATAATCTCATGCGGAGAAATCCGGCATATGATTTTACAGCTAACGTGAAGTTGTTGCAACGTTTAGAATGGTTTTCTAATAGTCCTACTAATAAATCAGTGGCGTATTTCCCAGAGGTGTAAAATATAACAATTTTTTCCGCTTTAGATGTGTTAGATGCCCTTTAGGGAATTGTGACATCTTTTTGCGTCTTTCAGTTAAACGGTCGTAAACTTGATGGTCTCGTGCTTTGACATTTTGAAATTTTTGACAAGTTTTATAAAATCTTGAAGTCCTAAAGAAAGATTATTTATGCTGAAGTCAGTACACCTTAACTTTTTCATTTAGGTGCAACAAACCTCAGCAAGTTTTCCGTAGTGGTTGCCGAGAAAAACTACATATCCGTTACCATGTGTACGGAAACTTACGAGGAAGCTTTAGCTCGGGAGATAATACTACTATCTCCCGAGCCAAAGCTTTCTCTTAAGTGTAGGACATTTCAAACGCATTTTCTAGAACACCCCATATACCTTTTCTTTCTTTGCTTACTGATATGTACAAAAGCTTTCATGAGCGCTGGCATTTCGGTGAGTTGGCGCGAAATAACGCAAATTTATACGGACGAAGAAAAATAGCACCGGTGTCTGTCTATTCCTTCTTCGTCCGTGTAAAGTTGCGATTTCTTTCGCCGTACAGAAGCTTCAGTGTCTCATCAAATGCGTAATAGTCAGCTGTTAGCGGGTCGAGTAAGCTGGTTCACTAAAGCGTTTAATGCCAACTATTTCTCAGTTTTTCTTTCATTTTTTTTCTTGTCCCCTGCTATAAATTTCGTCTACGAAAAATTGTGCACTCTCTCGAATTCCCCGTTTTAAACAATTCAATACACAGTGGTCGCCGGGACACTCCGTATATTTGCGGAGGGTATGGGCGGTTTTGTGCTCGTCTTCAAGTAAGCAACGAGAGTATGAACACAACTGTTCTACGAGACATGGTATACTCAGCGTAAGCCTCCCTTTCTGCAAGCTCGGCCCCGCGCGCTGGAAGCCGCAGCTACATGATGGGTTGCCCGTTTGCCGAACGCCTAAACGCTGTTCCACGCGAACAAGAGCTGCACGCGAGGCCGCGCCATCACTCTCTCATCCGCGGTCTTCATTTTCGCTCCGACAATACATCCTATCCTACCGTGCTCTTAGCCAGACACTGATACGTTCTCGAACGAGGCATGGAGCGATACGCTTACGCCGGCAGATCCCCAAATGCACGCCGATGCGCAACTGCTACATGCGTCAAGAAATAGCGACAATGGAAAGTGCAAAAGGAAACCCACGCGCATGGAGGAAGAAAAAAAAAAGAAAAGAAGTACTAGGAGGAAGCACGACGTCAGGCAGCTAGCGTCGGCAAGGCAACCTAAGACGACGACACCCATCCCTTCGGGACCTATCTGCGCGGTGACTCTTGGTAAGTAGGCCCTTTATGTTTGCCGGAGCTTTCTAGGCATTGTTTGTTTCGTGGTATAACTCTTAGTGGCACCCTGGTTACGGCCGTTCCCCGCCGCCCGCTCTACTCTCCTCCCTGCTGTTTGCGCGTTCGGAGGTTAGAAATTACCGATCGCCTATTGTGTGGTGAGGGCCTATTTGCAATGAGCCTTGCGTTCACATATATTTTTGTATGGCTAGGCTTGCGAATTGTCACGTAACTCTCCCTCGTAGTCTTCCTCCTTCCTCCACACCCATGCGTCCCTGCTTTGTATTTCATCTTCGATAGGGAGGAAGAGAGAGAGGGAGGAAGAGAGCGCTGGACTCGGATGACCAACACGACTCCATGTGGACACAGACGTCGCGCGTTAGGGCGCTGCTGCGAACGGCGAAATATATTCCCTTGGGCAGGGAGCCGATGTGGACCATCGTCGCATCGGTAATGAACGAGGCGAGAAGACGGGCCTCCGGTTTCCGCTACGGCAACGCATCATGGCGCATCTCTCCAAGACTGCGAACGCGCAGACGAAGACCGTCTGCTTTCTCTTTTTTTTTTCTCGGCACACTGTAACTACGCGCGCCGCTGGACGAGCTTCGGTACAGCTCATCGTCGTGGAGGGAACTCGGCGCACCTTGAAGTTGGTGCGTATGACCGCTATGGTATTGTCACGTGGTAGTGACGGTGAAGAAAGAAGCAATGACACAGTAGCAATACTGTGAACGAGAAAACTAACTTTTATTGGGCGAACCTGTGCCCACAAAAACAGGCTACACTTATAGCACAACGATAGCGGCGAACACGGTCGGCGATCGTCGGAAAAACTGATCAGCGGGTCAAGCGCGTCGGCTTTTATAGATCAGTCGTCGAATGTTCCAGATTACCTGATGGGACCCGCATGTCTTCCACAAAGTTCTACACCATTCATGTCACGCGATGAAATCTGATAACACAAGGTTCGGCGACAACAGACACGCGGATAGAATCGTCGATAACTTTCCAGAAACGTCGGATACATGCAGGCGCGTCCCTCGCTGTGCGATTACAGTTGTTAAGCGGCGAAACGTGGTTGCCCGATAAATATAAATACACGTGTCAATACCCCCCTCTTAAAAAGCATCGTCCCGATGCTACAAAGAGAGCGAAACACAAAGGGACACTTATTAAACATAAGTAACAAAACAACGAAAAGAAATAAAGTCCAAGGTCAGTTACGCGAAGTCCCAAAGTTCGTCAACGCTGGTGGTACGGCTTGAGCCGCACAACGTGGACAATTTCAGGTCGTGAGCGGCGCCGCTGTGACAGCGAAATGCCGTCTGGCACGACCTCGTAGTCCAGTGCACCAATACGTCGGATGATCTTGTACGGTCCAAAATAGCGACGCAAAAGCTTCTCGCTCAGTCCTCGTCGGCGTATAGGGGTCCATACCCAAACACGGTCGCCGGGCTGGTACTCGACGAAGCGTCGTCGGAGATTGTAGTGTCGGCTGTCGGTCCTCTGCTGGTTCTTGATTCGCAGGCGGGCGAGCTGTCGGGCTTCTTCGGCGCGCTGGAGATAGGTAGCGACGTCAAGATTCTCTTCGTCCGTTACGTGCGGCAGCATGGCGTCGAGCGTCGTCGTCGGGTTCCTGCCGTAAACCAACTTGAACGGCGTGATCTGTGTTGTTTCTTGCACCGCCGTGTTATAAGCGAATGTTACGTACGGCAGGACGGCATCCCAGGTCTTGTGTTCGACGTCGACGTACATCGCTAGCATGTCGGCGAGGGTCTTATTCAGCCGCTCCGTAAGACCATTCGTCTGCGGGTGGTAAGCCGTTGTCCTCCTGTGCCTTGTCTGACTGTATTTCAGAATGGCTTGGGTGAGCTCCGCTGTAAAGGCCGTTCCTCGGTCGGTGATGAGGACTTCTGGGGCGCCATGTCGCAGCAGGATGTTTTCGATAAAGAATTTCGCCACTTCGGCTGCGCTACCTTTCGGCAGTGCTTTTGTTTCAGCGAAGCGGGTGAGGTAGTCCGTCGCCACGACGATCCACTTATTTCCGGTTATTGACGTCGGAAAGGGTCCCAGCAAGTCCATCCCGATCTGCTGGAATGGTCGGCAAGGAGGCTCGATTGGCTGTAGTAATCCGGCTGGCCTTGTCGGCGGTGTCTTGCGTCGCTGACAGTCTCGGCATGTTCTGACATAACGGGCGACGTCGGCGGTCAGGCGCGGCCAATAATACTTTTCTTGTATCCTTGATAGTGTCCGGGAAAATCCGAGGTGTCCAGCGGTCGGATCGTCATGTAGGGCATGCAATACTTCTGGACGAAGTCCTGACGGGACAACAAGAAGGTAATTGGCGCGGACTGGCGAGAAGTTCTTCTTCACGAGTAGACTGTCTTGAAGCGTGAAGGAAGATAATCCGCGCTTAAATGCCCTGGGGACAATGTCGGTGTGCCCTTCCAAATAATCGACGAGGCCTTTAAGTTCCGGGTCCGCTCGTTGTTGTTCGGCGAAGTCTTCCGCGCTTATTATTCCAAGGAAGGCGTCGTCATCCTCGTCATCTTGCGGCGGCGGGTCAATGGGGGCGCGGGATAGGCAATCGGCGTCTGAGTGTTTTCGTCCGGACTTGTATGTTACGGTGATGTCGTATTCTTGTAGTCTGAGGCTCCACCGTGCCAGCCGTCCTGAGGGATCCTTTAAATTCGCTAGCCAACACAAGGCGTGATGGTCGCTGACGACTTTGAATGGCCTGCCATATAGGTAAGGGCGAAATTTCGCTGTTGCCCAAACGATGGCGAGGCATTCCTTTTCGGTTGTAGAATAATTGCCTTCCGCTTTTGACAACGACCGGCTAGCGTAAGCTATCACGTGTTCATGTCCATCTTTTCTCTGGACCAGGACGGCGCCGAGGCCTAGGCTACTGGCGTCAGTGTGGATTTCGGTATCGACGTGTTCGTCGAAGTGCGCAAGTACGGGCGGCGACTGCATGCGTCGTTTGAGTTCTTGAAATGCCTCGGCCTGCGGCGTTTCCCACTTGAACTCGACGTCGCATTTAGTTAGCTGCGTCAGCGGCTCAGCGATGCGTGAAAAGTTCTTGACAAAGTGCCTATAGTAGGCACACATGCCAAGGAATCTGCGCACTGCCTTCTTGTCGATTGGCTGCGGGAACTTTGCGATGGCAGCTGTCTTCTGCGGGTCGGGGCGTACTCCAGATTTGCTGATGACATGGCCTAGGAATAGAAGCTCATCGTAAGCGAAGTGACACTTTTCCGGCTTCAGGGTGAGCCCTGATGACTTGATGGCCTCTAATACTGTCGCAAGCCGCCTAAGGTGATCGTCGAAATTTCCGGCGAAGACGACGACGTCATCCAAGTAAACAAGACAGGTCTGCCACTTCAATCCTGCTAAAACCGTGTCCATCACGCGCTGGAACGTTGCAGGCGCCGAGCACAGTCCAAACGGCATAACTTTGAATTCATAGAGGCCGTCTGGCGTGATGAAGGCGGTCTTTTCGCGATCCCTTTCGTCGACTTCTATTTGCCAGTAGCCAGACTTGAGGTCCATCGATGAGAAGTATTTAGCATTGCAGAGCCGATCTAATGCGTCGTCTATCCGTGGGAGGGGGTATACGTCTTTCTTCGTGATTTTGTTCAGTCGACGATAATCGACGCAGAAACGTAGGGTTCCGTCCTTTTTCTTCACTAAAACAACTGGAGACGCCCACGGGCTTTTCGACGGCTGGATGATGTCGTCGCGCAGCATTTCGTCGACTTGTTGTCTTATAGCTTCGCGTTCTCGCGTCGAAACTCGGTAAGGGCTCTGGCGTAGTGGTCGAGCGCTCTCTTCGGTGATTATGCGATGCTTTGCGACTGGTGTTTGTCGAATCCTTGATGACGTCGAAAAGCAGTCTTTGTATCGTCGAAGCAGACTTCTGAGCTGTTGCTGCTTAATCACGGGGAGACTTGGATTTATGTTGAAGTCTGGCTCGGGAACTACGGTCGTCGGGGTAGATGCAACAGAATCCGAGAGGACGAAGGCATCGCTGGTTTCCTGTATTTCCTCGATGAATGCTATCGTCGTGCCCTTGTTGATGTGCTTGAACTCCTGGCTGAAGTTTGTCAGCAGCACTCTCGTGTTTCCTCCGTGCAGTCGAGCGATCCCTCTTGCGACGCAAATTTCACGGTCGAGTAGTAGACGTTGGTCGCCTTCGATGACGCCTTCTACGTCAGCGGGTGTTTCGGTGCCGACCGAAATAACGATGCTGGAGCGAGGCGGGATGCTCACTTGATCTTCGAGCACACTCAAGGCGTGGTGGCTACAAGGGCGCTCCGATGGTATCGCTTGATCTTCCGACAGCGTTATTGACTGCGACTTCAGGTCGATGATGGCGCCGTGTTGGTTCAGGAAGTCCATGCCGAGAATGACGTCTCGTGAACACTGTTGCAGGATAACGAAGTTGGCAGGGTAAGTCCGGTCATGAATGGTAATTCTTGCCGTGCAGATTCCAGTCGGCGTAATAAGGTGCCCTCCAGCGGTCCGAATTTGGGGGCCCTCCCATGCAGTCTTAACCTTCTTCAACTGGGCGGCGATGCGTCCACTCATTACGGAGTAATCGGCCCCTGTGTCGACTAAGGCAGTGACTGCGTGGCCGTCGAGAAGCACGTCAAGGTCGGTGGTTCTTTGTCTGGCGTTGCAGTTAGGTCGTGGCGTCGGATCACGGCTGCGTCGTGTTGAACTGAAGCTGGAACGTCGCTTCGTCAAGTCGTCTTTCGTCGGTGTTGTCTTGGCTTCCTGACTTCGTCGGGACGGCGGCGTGTCGTCATTAGGTCGTCGAGACGGTTTCTTCGTCGTCTTCGTCGGCGGCGGAGGATCTTCGTCAATTCGACGAACAGCAACCGCACCTCCATCGGTTGCTGCTTTTAGTTTTCCGGATATGGGCTCGCAGAGCGGCCCCGGGCTGGGCCGGTGTATGGTCGGTGCTGCGGCGACAGGTAGCGGCCTGGTGACGGCGAACGGGACGGTCGTCGAGGGCTCCACTGAGTAGCGGCGAGGTAATCGGCGATGTCACGAGGGCGTTCACCTTCCCTCGGGCGCTGTGCGTTCACGGCGAAGCCTCGCAATCCCAGGTCGCGGTATGGGCATCGGCGGTACACGTGGCCGGCTTCGCCGCAGTGGTAGCAGAGCGGGCGGTGGTCGGGGGCGCGCCAAATGTCCGTCTTCCTCGCGTAGGTGCGCTGGGCGACGGGTGGGCGTGCTGGCGGTGGCGGCGGTGGACGACGGAATTGCGGCGTTACAGGGACCTGGCGTTGTCGCGGAGGGGGAGCTTGACGGCGTGCGATGGCGGCGTAAGTCATCGCTTCTGGCTGGGGCTGCGGTAATTGTGGTTGCACCTCAGGAACTCCTAGCGATCGGTGCACCTCTTCTTTCACGACGTCGGCGATCGAGGCCACTTGAGGCTGCGACGATGGCAAGACCTTGCGCAGTTCTTCGCGCACGATGGCCCTGATGGTCTCGCATAAATCGTCCGTGGCCAGTGATTGAATTCCGGAGTAGCTTGTTGGCTTGGTGCGTCGGTCAAATTGCCGGTTCCGCAATTCCAGTGTCTTCTCGATGCTCGTCGCCTCACGAAGAAACTCGTCGACGGTCTTCGGTGGACTTCTTACCATACCGGCGAAAAGTTCCTCCTTTACGCCACGCATCAGTAGACGTACTTTCTTCTCCTCGGACATTTCTGGGTCGGCGTGGCGGAACAGACGGCTCATTTCCTCAGTGAAAATCGCGATCGTCTCATTCGGCAGCTGCGCTCTTGTCTCCAGTAGAGCTTGGGCTCGTTCTTTTCGCACGACGCTTTGAAATGTTTTCAGGAAGCCGCTTCGGAAGAGGTCCCACGTCGTCAAGGTGGCTTCTCGATTCTCGAACCACGTCTTGGCGGCGTCCTCCAATGCGAAATAGACATGTCGTAGCTTGTCGTCGCTTGCCCAGTTGTTAAACGTAGCGACCCTCTCATACGTTTCCAGCCAGGTTTCCGGGTCCTCAAATGTGGAACCGCGGAACGTCGGTGGTTCCCTGGGCTGCTGGAGGACGATGGGGGACGCTGGGGCTGCCATTGCGGTTGCCTTGGCCACAATCTTCTTGGTCTTCTCAGGTAGAAGTCCGTGCTCCGGGGGCAGCTGTTGAAGACGGCGGCTTGCTCGGTGGTCCGGGATTACGTTGGTGTTCTGTTCGCGGTCTGGGCTGGGATCACGGCTTGTCGGAGGCGTCCTGTACATGGACGAAAAGCACCTCCACCAGATGTCACGTGGTAGTGACGGTGAAGAAAGAAGCAATAACACAGTAGCAATACTGTGAACGAGAAAACTAACTTTTATTGGGCGAACCTGTGCCCACAAAAACAGGCTACACTTATAGCACAACGATAGCGGCGAACACGGTCGGCGATCGTCGGAAAAACTGATCAGCGGGTCAAGCGCGTCGGCTTTTATAGATCAGTCGTCGAATGTTCCAGATTACCTGATGGGACCCGCGTGTCTTCCACAAAGTTCTACACCATTCATGTCACGCGATGAAATCTGATAACACAAGGTTCGGCGACAACAGACACGCGGATAGAATCGTCGATAACTTTCCAGAAACGTCGGATACATGCAGGCGCGTCCCTCGCTGTGCGATTACAGTTGTTAAGCGGCGAAACGTGGTTGCCCGATAAATATAAATACACGTGTCAGTATATACACGCACCATAGAGAGCATGGTCAGGCTTGCCCCAGAGGAGGCCCGAAGGAAGGGCGGTACTACTCGTCAGTTCAAGTTCATTTATTAACCACATACATGGAGTCTCACATAAGTGGTTTGAACGAGGGAAAAAAAGCTGCATTAAAAACAGCTTGACTGGCCCCACGTCCCCGGTTCACTAAGGCAGCATGGCAATAAAAGAAAAATACATTGCAATGTCGGTGTCTAATGAGAAAACATGATATGCACAGAAGACATACTTTACAAAAAGTGAGATTTAACTGAACATATTTAACACAGCATGCCTAAAACCGAAGTATTATAGAGAGTGCGAACGTTTTCATAAGAAATATTGAATTTATTTAATGTGTTCGGCAGGCAATAACACAATGTTTGAAAGCCATAATTTGTGCGCGGCCGTGGCACATACCATTTTTCCGAGTGTGTGTTTAGGCGCGAAGAAGGATTTAGTTGCAAGTTAGCTACATTGTGTATATAAACGCGATTTCTTACGGTATCAGACCTAATGGAAACTAATAAAGTGTATTCATATAGCACATTTAATTTAATTACATTATATTTGACGAGTAGTTCTGAAGTATGTGCATTAAATGGTAGGTTTGCAACAGAACGTAGGGCCTTTTTTTTGTAAGATAACAAGATTATTTATGGATTGCTGTGTTCCGTTACCCCAAATTAAGTTACAATAGCGCAGATGTGATGAGAACAGTGCCTTAAATATCGAAAGCTTTTGCGGAACTGGCGATACACGCTAACATTTTCTCAGTACGCCCAAGACCTTGCAAAGTTTGTTTTGTAAATGTTCCGTATGGTGATCCCATTTGATATATTCGTGAAAAATTACATCTAGAGATTTTACTGTAGAAGAAAATTCAATTTTATTATTATTCAACGTGAGATTGTAAGAATGAGAGAGCTCATAAAGTGGAGATTTAGAGCGAAAAAGAATAGCTTTAGGTTTTTAGCAGTTCATTTGTAAAGAATTGCTAAAAACTGGGTCTGGACCCCAGCCCGACCGGCTCAGCCCTCAGAGCCAATCCTTTTCCCAAGGTTACGGATCCGTTTTGCCGACTTCCCTTACCTACATTGGTCTATCGACTAGAGGCTGTTCACCTTGGAGACCTGCTGCGGATGTGGGTACGGTCCGGCACGAAAATCACACTCCCTCACTCGGATTTTCAAGGGCCGACAGGAGCGCACCGGACAGCGCAAGAGCCGCACTGCTCTACGGAGCCACCGTCCCTATCTCGGGGTGAACCCATTCCAGGGACTCGATCTCCTTACAGAGAAAAGAAAACTCTTCCCGGGGCTCCCATCGGCGTCTCCGAGCTGGTTTGCGTTGCCGCATATCTTTTTTCATATCATATCAGCTGCATATTTTTTTCTAATGTCAAGTTAGCTAGATTCAAGAGATCATGTATATTTGTTCCTGAAAAGAAAAGACTTGTATCATCAGCATAGGTTATGTATTGGGCTGAATGGTCAACATTTACAATATCATTAATAAATATATTAAACAAAAGCGGGCCCAATATGCTGCCTTGGGGAACTCCATATTTAACAGGTTGCATAGAAGACAGAGTTGTGCTTATCGATACACATTGGTTTCTGTTAAGTACTTTCTGTTGGTTAAGTGTTTGTTAAGTCATGAGCATTATAGTGCAGCTGTACTAAAGCCTGCAATATATGTATAATATATTCACAGGTGGTTGCGCTAAAACAAAAGAAGCCGGAGGGATAAAAGCGAGAAACTGATGGCAGGTTGCGTAATGAAACGTTTACTGATTTGTTTTCTGAAAGTCATTGTTCTTGTGCATTTCTCGACAACTGACTTCTTTTCTTGGGGGGTGGGGGGGCTTCTTCACATGTTACAGAGATTGTAATTACGGGCTTTCAACACGATCGAATGCGTCCAGAGCCACCGTTGTCGGCGACTGTCGTAACAAGTTCGTTACGTGTTCCCACTGACATTTACGTAAAGCGGTGCTTACAGGAGAACTAAAGGACTGCCTGATCTATCTATCTATCTATCTATCTATCTATCTATCTATCTATCTATCTATCTATCTATCTATCTATCTATCTATCTATCTATCTATCTATCTATCTATCTATCTATCTATCTATCTATCTATCTATCTATCTATCTATCTATCTATCTATCTATCTATCTATCTATCTATCTATCTATCTATCTATCTATCTATCTATCTATCTATCTATCTATCTATCTATCTATCTATCTATCTATCTATCTATCTATCTATCTATCTATCTATCTATCTATCTATCTATCTATCTATCTATCTATCTATCATGCCTCCGTAAAGGCCCATCGAAGGGCATTATAGGGGCGCGAAATGCGTCCGCTATAGACAGACGCGCTCCGGGGAGGCCGCTGCCGCGAACATAAACATCCGCTCGTTGTGCAGACGTTCACGGCGGCGGCGGCGGCGGAATCGGATCCACTACAGGCATTAAGTAAAGGAGGGGGGGGGGGGGTAACATCCTTATGAAAAGCAAAAAAAAATCACATCATATACGAAGGTAACGAATGTACATACAAATGTGGGAAACCGAGTTATAATACACTGAAACATCATTACGCAATATTGCGAGTAGAGCATAATCCGGTTATTCAAAAATGTTTCTTGGTTCATAATAGATTCCCCGTGGACCGGAAGATCGTTCCAATGTGCACTAGTGCAAGGCAGTGCAGATGAGTTGAATGTCACGCGTTTCACCATGCATCCGCAAGAAACTGAGTGTATTCTGGATTCGTCGTGATATGCATTCTGGTGGATGAAGTGGCAGAGGGTAAAGCCTATTGTTGAAACTGTACGTTCGAAAAAGACGTAAAAACGCCATAGCGCGGTAAGTTTGCACTGACTGAACGGAAATGTATTGTTTTATTTGGTTAACATCGTAAAGACGGTTTTATCTACGTGAGATGAATCTGGCGGCTCTATTCTGAACAGGTTGCAATGTGCGGATAGGGTAATACTGATAAGAATGATGCGAATTCTAGTTGCGGACGAACAAAGGTTAGGTAAGCTATAATTTCTTTACATTAGATGGTGAGTTTCGCAAGTTTCTGCGCAGAGATCCGGCGCAGAAACTTAGAAGCTACAGAAAAAGAATGGCTACTGCATACGTAGCCCAGGGAAAGATCAGGTATAAAATAAACGCCAAGGTATTTGCATGATGAAGTGCTAGAAACTGTATGGCATGATTTATCGAATGGGATTATTGGCTACGTCTCTAATTACATATGTCACTACCTTTTACAACAATTAGTGACCCAAGGATATTGGAGGAGATTATCCCTAAGTGTTACGCACTAACATCGTGTTTATTGAATGTGCTTCATTTACGAAGCACGCACGAACTAAGCGCTGAACTTGGAAAAGGGCGAGGGGGGTCCACCCTCGTGGGCTGCACGCCCGCGTCACACGACACGCTTCGTCAAAACAGACTTTAAAAGCTGCGCTAAAGGGTATTGGCTTTCACGCCAGCAATTCTAAACGCTGCTGAGGAACGAAAGCAGGTCGCAGAAAGAAAGGAGGGGTTCACAAGCGGCAGGTTCTCCAGAGATCACCAAGGTACGGCCGTCGCTGTTTAGCGCCCCCCCCCCCATTTCGGCCTACAATGATGATGATGATGACGACGACGACGACGACGACGACGACGACGACGACGATGATGATGATGATGATGTGAAACATTCGCACATACCTACCATGGCGTATAATGGCCAAAAAAAAAAAAAAGCTGTCTCCCTTCTTCTTCTGCTTCTTCTCCCAGTCTTTGTAATTTCAAATACACAGTGACGTTCTAAAGGTTGTTTGGGAGGACGAGCAGCGCGTCTTTGTTCAAGCCTATTTAGACCGTGTCTGCTAATAGGACGTGCCCCGTGTGTCCTGCTCTGATACTTATTGGCGGCCCTTTCGGCGGGCGCGACCCCCGTGACACAAGCGCGCGCGCGCTCGCCGGATGCGGCTTCCGCCGCGACGCCAGCTGAACTCCTGATTAGCTGTGTCCACGTACTCCCTTAATTAGCGCCGGCCACGGCAAGTGCTCTCAATGACCTATAATGAGGCACCCGCTTTGTCTTGCATCACCTGCCTGCACATCTGAGTTGCCAAAGTAAGGCGGCTGCAGAGCCGAGAAGTTCATCACCGTCGCGCATTTCGCTCTCTCGAAGATTTGTATTCGAGTCGGAGCCTAAAGGCCTTGTTCTGTCACTCTTTAAAGTGGACATTAGCTAAAACCTGCTGAAACACTTCGCCGTTGAAGCATCAGGACTTACCAAATTCCCATCCTCATGAATTCGGGGGTTCGAAGATGGCGAACAGCAGACGTCCTCGTCGCGGGAGGAAAGGTAAGGGATATTACGTCGGGAAACCAGCTCCGCGACCCCTGCAAAGATTGAATTTGCACCTGCCTACCATTGTAGTGGCAAAGCGTAAACTGCAGAAGACTTATCAGCTCCATTGTTTTAACGTAATCACTGCTGAAGGGCGTATGAGGGCCCCAGCGTGTGTTTTGCATGAGCAAGCTGCGTCGCCTTAATTCCCAGTTGCAGCTCCATCATCTGTATAATTTCTGTCCGGATACGAGTCAGAACCACATTTGTTTGGAGCTCTTTACCAAGAAATGTTTTTCTTCTTCTAAGTGTTCTAAGACATCACCAAACTCTAAGATGGATGATGCGTTCTCGCTTAAATAATGTTCCGCAAGGCCACAACCACAAGGAAGACGGATAGCAAGACTTCATAGGCAGTAGTGCCTTTGCGCTATATCATGTCATTAAATAATTACAAAATATCCCAACAACACCTCCTTCGAATGTGTTCTTGTGAAAAATATGGAAACAATTTTAGATGTCTCGAACACAGTTGGTAACAAAACTATATGCGCCTTTCCTGTTAATGTAAAGTACAAGTACTGTTCATTGACAAACTATGCACTGCTAGCTTGTATAAAAGAGGGCGTTGAAATGTTTGGTGGGATACACTGAAGGTCCATCAAGTGTGCTCTCAGCTTTATGAAATATTTACCCCTTTAACGGAGATCAGTGTGCGTGCTGTGGGATGGAAAACATTCCATTTGAAAGGGAGAAGTACGCAGAGTGTCGGATGTTATACAGCTCTCGCGAATAGTAATTTATTTTTAACTCAAGTCTAGATATATAATGAGGATCATGGCAGAATGTTCATGACTACCTCATCGTAATTGACTGTGAGGAAAATTATCTTGGGGCTAACGTTTTTAACATACTAACGACTGTTAGCCACTCTTTGCAGCCCCTTAATGTTAACCCATGAGACGGCTGCTTCAGATGACCACATAGGATACTTTCAAACTAGGTTTCCTGTCTGCTCTGACCGCTTGTACTGGTGTTTTATGCAACCAGAGAACAAACTTCTGCATTTCAAAGTACGCGCATTAAAGAAGCGCGGGAAGCTCGTGCTTTCTCGACGCTCTGTGAAGGCCGTGTTGTCTTGCCTTGTCTTGTGTTCCAGACAGTGGTGCGTACCCACTATGGGGGATTGGCCAAGAAGCAGGCGGTTTTCCTTATGGTTAGGAGTAGAGAGAAACTAGATTTGTATATTGTTGTCACGGTATGATAGGATCTCTTCTTCGTCACTGCTCAGGCTTTGGAAGCTGGATTCCCTCTGCATGTTTGAATGTATGTCGCAAAACTTTGTTAACGAAGTTGAGCTCTGACGAGACACCAGCGCTTCAACCTACCATGACAAGCTCCGCTAAAAAGACAGAAAAAAGAACGGTTGTTGTTGTGCTATATACTATAGCCACGGGATTTCACACAACATTAGAAGCTGGTCCTAAGTCCCGGTAATATTATAATGCTCGTCTCTTCACTCTATGCAAGGGGACTAAAATTTGGGAAGTACCAGATCAGCTCGTAGATTTTTAGTCGCTTATGTGATTTCCATCTGCCGACCATGAGAGCTGCTGTTCTTTCTTTTTCCTACAGGGAGGGGAGAAGCCTGGCGTGTTGCCGGCGTGCTCGCCCCACTTATGTTTTCCCGAACAGTTTGTCGGGATAATCACGCGTTTTATTACTGAAGCAGCAAAAGTAGCAAGCTTCGGTCGAAAAGTGCGAGCACGCATTCGTTATCCTTGTCTGAGAAAAAAAAAGTAACACTCCTGGATGGTGTTTAGCCTGCGTATAGCACTTCCGCTTAAAAACTTCCTCTTCGTGTCTATATTTGTGCCGGCTTTCCGGATAAGAACCATTTGTTGGAAGTAGGCGCTTGCCTTGTGTCCGCCTTTGTGTTTATTTTGCAGGCACTGTTTGCCCGCTACAAGCCTTACAAGACGTCGTATACCGGCGACACCCGTCCACGCTTGGCAAGTTGTTCCTTTTCCCAAAGAAAAACTGCCCGCATTGAGGGACCGCCACCGATGGCATGCTTCCTTCCAATTTTCGCACGGTGACGTTTCATCAGGCACGTCCCGGGCCTTTTCGGCTCTTTACACCAGGAGAAGCTGTCGCGCGTGCATCAGTTATTGAAAAGCAGAAGCCAGCACTGTTTTCCGCTCCGCCGCTCCCGCTGCTGCTTGCACTATATATTGTAAGGAAGGCTTGGAACCTGAGTCTCTGTCTCCCTGGCAAACACGCTAGCGGGCTGCTATATAGGACGACGGCTTCACTCCCTATGGCTCGCACGCGAGGGCACGCTTCATAGCGTCGCCGGCATGCACGGACGAAAAGACGCGCACTATACACGCAAATGACGACCACTCTCGTTTCCTGAACGAGAAGAATACGAGGGTCAAGCAGACGGGAAAGGAGAGAGATAGAGAGCACACGATCGAATTCGCCGCACAGCCGAGAGACCCTCTTCCAGTAGGCGAGGAAAGGAAGCGAGCCGAGCAGAGAGGTGGGAGAACCGGCATGTGGGCGTTAAATTACACCCCGATGCCAACATAAATACGCAAGCAGGCAAAGGCGAAACGATGCGAACGAGATTCGACGGTGGTTGTACAGTGTAAACACTGCTGAAGGAGAAAGCAGCAGCAGCGGGGATGTGTCACCAGAGTGGTGGCTTCGATGAGAAGCGGTGGGGGCCGTGGGGGAAGTGACCCACAGCGACTGCTTTCCTCCGCTTATATACGTGAGCGAGGGTCAGCAAAGTTCCGGAAATAATGTAGACTGTGCTGAAAGCATGAACAGCCGTGCTTTTCTCTCTCTCAGTCTCTCTCTCTATTTGTGTCGACACCTTCTCGTCTCCTGTCGCGAGCGGATTCTATATTTCATGCGAAAAAATGCGACGTGCCCGGCATCCCCCATAGCAGCTTAGTAGATCCTGCCAAGCGAGTGAACGGGACCGAAGTGTTCCGCCTCGATCCCGCCGAGCGTACACGCGTCGTATATATACGTGGTTCATGAACCAATTAAGAGGAGCAGGGGGAAAAAGCAACAATGCAGAAGGGGATCACTTGACTACGCACATAAGTGGCGTCACCGGAGGATTGTGGCTCGAAAAAGTTGCGCGAGCCCCACTTTGCCTGGCACTGTAGCACCACCCAGGAGAATACATTAACGCGTCGCTAGGACGGCGGCGATTAGCGGAGGCAGCCTACATTTGCATTGGGTGTACAGAGGTTTTCTTAGAGGCATTTGCCAAAGCGACAAGCGCCGATGAGAGAGAGCTATACAGGGGAGCTAAAAGGGGGAATGTTACGTGAATGCGCTGGCTTACTTCACAGTCTAAACAAGAGCGATTAAGCGGAATTCCCGCGAAAATTTCGTCGATCGCATTTAGCTCGGGTAAGCCGCAGCGATCGGAGTGAACGAAAAAAAAAAACATAACGCAAAAATGTCAAGGGCAACCACGCACTGCACTGGATACCGCCTGTCCTGTGCACTGTCCGTTTGTCCTTGTCTTTACTGCTCGGTGCTTTAAAGCGTTAGCATTTCTTAGCTCGCTGCTTAGTTTCGCGAGATAGGTGTCAGGAGGTGTTCCATTGATGGAAGCACACGCGACACTGTGTGCGATCCCAATTAGAGAGGAGTGCCCAGCGACGTGACGCAAAGATCGGTTGCCTGTACATAGCTCCACCAGATAGTGTTTCTGGTCACGCATCACAGATGGCGAAAGCCACCGATTGCACCTGCAGTACGGAAGAAGACTTGCACGATTGACCGCGACTGGACATAGTGAAAGGCGGCATGGCATATAGCACTACCCGAGGCAGTCGTGAGAGGCAGGCTATTTGCAAAGCGCGGTCGTGAACTTCAAGCGAACAAGCCGTCATCGTCATTCCATCGCCTTCATTTTGCTGTGATCACTTCTTAGCTGTTGCGCGGTCGTCAACATTCCGAAGGTTTCTTTTTGTTGATGCTGCGTTGCCGTTTCCTCAATTTGACTCCGTCGCTGTCATTCGGTAGTCATCATGCCGTCGTCATCACACCACCGTAATCATGTAGTCGTCATTTCACTGTCATCATGCTGCCGTTCCCATGCCATCGCTTTATCATCGTTGTCATAAAGTCATGTCGCATACGTGGTCGTACGGCCGTCGTGATACTGTCATGGTTGTTCCATGGCCGTCATTCAAGTTTCGATATTCGAATGTCCTCATGCCGTAGCCGCGACACTGTCGTGGTCACACAGTTCTCATCATCCTATTGTCGCAATGACATCGTCGTTATTCCACTGTGCTCATTCCATAATCGTTATGCCATTGTCGTCATACCGTCATCGTTCCGTAGTTGTCATTCTTTCTTCGTCGTACCATCGTAGTCATTGGGTCGTCATGATCCTGTCGTCGCAGTGTCATCACGTCGTCGCCGTCATGCCACCTTCGTCATGCATGAAAGAAAAGAATGTCATCCTACCGATTTTAGCAGAGGCTAAAAAGTCATGCCATCGTCAGCTACGTCATGCCATCCTCGTGATCTGAAAGAACGTGTGAGAGAGCATTATTTGGCAGCGTAGACTTCGCTGGTATGAATCTGGATAAGGTCATGTGGTGAAGAAGTCGAAGACAGCAAACGCGAGGCCCATTCACGTGACCACTCATGATCTCTTCAACGCTCGTAGTACAAGTTGTCATAAGTGCGAAATGCAAAAACAAATGTTTATTAAGGTTATGTGCACGTTAAAGAACCCTAGATAGTAAAAAGTAACCCAGAGCCCTCCACTACGGCCTCCGAAAGATGATGTAATATGTATGGAAATATATCGCGAACAAGAAAAATGTCACTGCAGCTAAAGAGTTCCTAGCTTCTTTAGTGTCAAGCGGCAGTGTAGTCCATGTTTTTGCACCATGAAGTTGTAACAAACCTTGACTGTAGACGTTAAACCTCATAAATGAATAAAGGCTTGAAGGCACCGTCAAAATAAGGCGATGCGTACGCTCCAGCTGCGAAGCTAGCTGGTAACTGGGTAAGCCAGTGTTGCCATTTTGTGTGTTCGTTTTTTCCTGTTCAATGAAACTTTTCTTTTATATTTCGGTTTGGCAAGTAGCACAAGGGCATGCACGTTTTAAGTTTGTCTACTTGCATAAGTGGACATGAATTACGCGACGCATCGTAACGGCGCCATTGCCTAATTAACAAACTCCACCAGTCAACTTCGTCATTAGTCAGGATTCTAATGCAACGAGTGTCTCAAGAATTTATAAGGAAATAGCACCAGCTTCAAGATATCGGTATCCCAAATGCGTCTCGAAATATATCCGCGTTACGCATACTTCTGTGTTGCAGCTAACGAGGGAATTCATTTCGGGAAAACAAAGTGCCGAAACGCCAACGCATTTCGTCCCAATTTTGAAGACGCATATTTGCACGGGTATTGCTGCTTTACTTTTTTGTCCGTGAGCGCTTTTGTTATCGTTCGGCGCAAGACGCGCTTACTGCACCCGAACTTTCTTCAACGTTATCGCCAAATCTTTTAGTACAAGATATGTGCCTTGAAAATATATTGAAGCAGCCCGATAGGACGAGGACAAAGATATGCGCAGAAGCGTTAGTGTCGTTGCGTATGTTTCTTTGCAATCGTCTCATGGCGTGGCTTCAATACACCTTCAAATTGAACCAACTCGCCTAACCGAAGCGGTTGCTACCGCAGACATGTCTAATTAGATTACACAGGCGGCGCGAATAATGCTTTACAATATCACGTATACACAAGCACCGGCGACAGCTGTAAAATGCATGGTGGCGCTTAAAAAACTAGCGGGCGGGCTTGACCCGTGTGATGCAATTCGGTGACCACGCTCTCCGCTAAACCATTGTCAGTTGAGTGTTGCTTTCCTTTCTTTACGCTCGTTTCCTGAATAAAGAATCAGGACCTGTATTCACAGAAGGCTCTTACGCTACAATTGTTCGCAAGATAAGATTTCAGCCAATCCTGAAGCTATAGATGCGAGTACGTATTATTATCGAAGGCGGCCGGCCTGTGGCAAAGACCACTTACGAACGAGGAAACTGTGAATTGGGCCCCCTGCAGATTCTTCATTCATAATTTCTGCTATAGTTCCGTATTCGTTACTGTCACTATGGCGTGGAAATGTATGTTTAACGACTGTTAAAATTAAATTATGGGGTTTTACGTGCTAAAACCACTTTCTGATTATGAGGCACGCCGTAGTGGAAGACTCCGGAAATTTCGACCGCCTGGGGTTCTTTAACGTGCACCTAAATCTAAGCACACGGATGTTTTTCGCATTTCGCCCCCATCGAAATGCGGCTGCCATGGCCGGGATTCGATCCCATGACCTCGTGCTCAGCAGCCCAACACCATAGTCACTGAGCAACCACGGCGGGTGTTTAACGACGGTGGTTTAGTATCAGGATCCTTAATAAATGCCTGTTTCTAGCGTATACTACCTGCCTTGAATTCAGCATTCGCGAAATTGTGTTCTAAAGTGATTTATGGTGAGAACTGGACGTCGTTGACCGAGAATACTACGGTGCTAGTAAAGATCGACTCCTCAACTCTTCCAGCTAAGAGGACCGAACACAGTCCTCAAATATAGCGTTCCAATAAAGATGTAGTGCTCGAGTAAATAAAATTTTAAAAAATGCAGGTGGTAAATTTTTTTTAATGGTTCTAGGCTGCTGAAGATAATTATTCAAACAGTTTTTGCGCATTCCAAACAATAAAGCAATGGAACTTTCAGCTTAGGCTTGAGCACTGGACCCTGCTCATTTAGCATGGAGCACGTATTACGCATAATACGCGGGCGGCACCAAATAAAACACTACAGTTTGTAATGCCCGGCCTCGTAATTTCGAATATTCGCAAGTAATAATAGGGACGGAATTAAGGAAAACAAACTTAGTGAACAAAAAAAGAAAGCTAGAAAGACAGGAATAATGGAAAGAGGAATAGAAAGAGGGAGGGAGGGAACGCTCGTCTGCCGTACTTAGAGTGCTCATTGCAGAACCCTGCAAGGCCGAAATCAGTCCGGCGTTCTCCAGTACGCCGTACCTCGTAACACACTGAGCACGATGTTTCGAGAAGTTGGGCCACACAATGTTATAATACATCGCGTCGCTGTCTTTGCAAAATACGACAGATTTTTTTGCTACGCGCACAACGATGTCTTCGACAGCTGCAGCAGTGCCTGCTGTGAACGTCGAAATACATGCAGAGGCGTCATCACTATCGCAGCCTGTGTGGCCCACAAAACATGGCGCAAATTGCTAGTAAGCGCAACTGTTGCGGCCGACTGATGTCGCGGTAAAAATAGCTGGAGCAGAAAATAAACTAAGGCTGAAAGATAGTTCCGAAAGACCGAACAAACTATAGAGCATTGGGGTAGGTGGTATGTTCTGCAACGCTCAGAACAGTGACAATGGTTAGGGGAACACCATATAGGGACGCAGTCATCGCTGTGTAGGTGCCAGTGCTAAAAGATGAATCCGGCCGAACAAGCGGATACTTCTGCAAGGAATCATGAATAAGCTGCATGGCTAGCTTGAAGACAGTTCGCAAAAATAAAATAAAGAACGTACACATTTTGAAAGGTTGCCTAACTTCATTATAGAATATTGAGCGTAGAAGATTTGAAAAGCTCTGATAAACATTCATTACATGGCCATCTCTTTCACTAATAAATAATCTAGATGAACATCAGGTTACCCTTCTCGATTACTACGATAGCACTGAATTAAAGGGCGTGTGAGTGAGTGATTTACTTGGATGAAATTAGAAGTGTTGGCAGCTGTTGTGTCGTGTGGCTTCTCCACAAGCAAAAATTATCCAATGATCTGAGAATGTTAACATCACGTGATATAAAAAAAAACGTCCCATGAATAAAGCACATTTCGTAAGCGTGCGTAAGCAGTCAATAAAGCAAAAACAGCAACAAAACGGCACACTCTGGACATTCTGTAATTAAAGCTAAATTTATCAATCAATGCACTCGAATAGTACAAAATAAATAAATACACACACAAGAACGTACTAAGTGTTAATATAAAGATGCAGTGTCACTTCCAGTAAAGAAGCTTAGTAAACTTTCATAGCTGATCACTGTAAATACATGTTTTCGCCTGACTCAAGCAACTTTTCTACGCTGAAAGGGCGACCATCAATAGTCATCACTCTTTTCTTCAAAGCACTTTGCTGTTCGACACTGTTCGGTTGGGCGTGAATTTACCATGTTATGAGTTAAAGAATCTCGAAAACTGACAGGCTAAAAATGTCAGCGACTGCCTACTGGAGGAATTCGACGCGTGACCAGTAAAAAAAATCAAGCCCAGGTTGTGGCCCGCATTCACAAAAAAGCCCTTGCACTAGAATCGTTTGTAAGAGCGAATTTCAACCAAACGTGAGGCTGGACATAGCGTTGGCGAAGACGGCCAGCCAATAGAAAAGAGCAGTTACGAACGAAAAGCTTTTGGAATTCGCGTCTAGCGTATGATACGGGAAAGGGGTTGCTTTTAAAGATTAATTAAATTATGTGGTTTAACGTGCCCAAACCATGATTTGATTATAAGGTACGCCGTAGCAGGGGAATCCGGATTAATTTCGACCATCTGGGGTTCCTTAACTGGCACCTAATGCATGGTACGCGGGCCACTTTCTATTCCACCACCATCGAAGTGCGGCCGCCGCGGCCAGGATATCATCCCGAGACCTCGTACTTAGCAGCGCACAGCCAAAACTACTAAGCGACAGCGGCGGGTAAAATAGGGTCACTGTTTTGCGTCCGCTTTCTGTATCCCTGTCCTAGCGTTGCGAGTTAATCAAAATACCTTGGCACGCAGGAATGCGAGAAACAAAAGAAAAAATATTTTATAGATAGATAGATAGATAGATAGATAGATAGATAGATAGATAGATAGATAGATAGATAGATAGATAGATAGATAGATAGATAGATAGATAGATAGATAGATAGATAGATAGATAGATAGATAGATAGATAGATTCGAACAAAGCGGAACCCTTTAGAGTCACTTATGCTCAGCTCATTTCTTTTTTGGACTTATCTTTGCCATCTCCAAAATTCAACAATGTGTTCCCACTTACCTTTGTGTCTTGCGCGCGCCGTGGCTCTTGTGTGACCCTCGACGAGCGGAGGCAAAAGTAGCCCATCTCGTGACGAAGTTCCGTGCGCAAGGAAATGTAATAATAATAATAATAATAATAATAATAATAATAATAATAATAATAATAATAATAATAATAATAATAATAATAATAATAATAATAATAATAATAATAATAATAATAATAATAATAATGTTAAGGTTAGCGTTTATTCAAACAACGAAGTAGCCAAATTTTGTTAAATACAGGATTTGACGTACGCCGCCGGCATTAGCACAGAAACTTTAAGCATAATATACAAAAAGTTTGGTTCTATAATCCGTTTAACAAAGGGAGCGTTTCGCGAAGAGGTGTGCGCCTTATCCCCGAGACCATAATTTGCTAATGGACTTGGCTCTCCAGCATTTCTCACCCACGCTTTCTTTTACTTTCTTTTTTTTTATTCTATATATATATATATATATATATATATATATATATATATATATATATATATATATATATATATATATATATTTCTGAACACAAGCTACATACTTAGGGCCAGCCTACGCTACAGAGAACGTTGGCTAGCTTACAACCTATCCAATAAAATATGATACATTACACTGGTAATCGTAAACTCGGCAGGTATTAGATATTCAATTATCTTTCCTCCGCTATTTTTCTTATTTACTTATATATACTGCATTCTTATGCAAGATTTTTACAGATGGTCAATACACAAATTTAACAAACAGTTATATTTACAGAGCCCAACTGCCGGTGCTGAAATCCAACGCCGAAAAAAAAACGAAAAATAGGAAACACGTCTGAACAATCGTCATGAAACAATGTCATGCCAAAGTTTCAAGAATAGAATTGTCCTTATATCATTTTCGTAACTCGCACCATAGCCGGCATGTCCATCCACGCATAAAACGTTACAAGAAAGAAGGGAGTTCATCTCTATAGTTGGACGTGATGGGCATTCCAGCCAATAGAAGAGCGGTTGGCGTTGCTTTTTCGTCGCGTGACAATCAAGTGGGCGACCGGGCACTTTAAATTCATAGGAGCCGACTGCAACAACATCTCAGACGTAAATCACGTCCGGCAAAAGCTCCGTCTAAGGCAATGCTTGACGTCGCTGAAGCGTAACAATGCTCTCGTTTAAAGGTGGCGAGGGGGTTTGCAAACATTTATTCGGTTCATTTCTGTCCGTCCTGGGGCTTTCTGCGGAAATGCATCGAACGTTCAGTACCTCTTTTTTCTGTTGCTGCACTCCTTTGTTTTGCAGTTGTTTTTCCTTACATCAAAGCTTTTTTTGTCTACCTTCCCGGAGTCTGCTTTGGGTCGATTTTCTGCCATCGGCTTTTCGCCTGATATACACGCGAGCCACGCTCCACGACCGACACTGTGGTGCCGAGGAGCGCACCGCTGTTCTGTGGTAATAAAGCAATAAATCACGGCCATCAAACCTGTAATTACAATGACGGCCCGCAGGTACCAGATAGATAGATAGATAGATAGATAGATAGATAGATAGATAGATAGATAGATAGATAGATAGATAGATAGATAGATAGATAGATAGATAGATAGATAGATAGATAGATAGATAGATAGATAGATAGATAGATAGATAGATAGATAGATAGATAGATAGATAGATAGATAGATAGATAGATAGATAGATAGATAGATAGATAGATACGAGTATGTAAACTGCCACTCTTGATGCCACTCTTGAGTCCGCTACAGCGTAGCTATCGAGCACAGAGCATGATCGCCCTCTCTTTCATGTATCCTTTATTTTCTCAGATATTCCAGTGTCGTTAATAAACGTGAAAGTTTATCATCACTTATTGAAACGTATGAAGCCGATATCGTGTTATTAACGGAAACTTGGTTGTCATCAAACATATTTAACGAGTAAATTTACCAGCCGTGGTTGCTCAGTGGCTATGGCGTTGGGCTGCTGAGCACGAGGTCGCGGGATTGAATCCCGGCCACGGCGGCCGCATTTCCATGGGGGCCGCTGAAATGCGAAAACACCCGTGTACTTAGATTTAGGTGCTCGTTAAAGAACCCCAGGTGGTCGAAATTTCCGGCGTCCTCCACTACGGCGTGCCTCATAATCAGAAAGTGGTTTTTGCACGTAAAAGACCCCATAATTTAATTTAATGAGTGAATTTTTTAGTGCAACAACGCATTTAATATTTATCGCTGTGACCGTAAAGATAGGCTTGTCGAAGGAGTGCTAATCGTCTTTGCTGACCGCTGGCACTCTTACTCCTTTCCGCTCGTATGTACCCTGTAGATAGTCTCCATGTGCATGTCCATCTACCATTGTGATATGGTCTTTTGTTGCTGCTATCGTCCTCCCAACTCTTGTTAAACGTTCTGTGACGACCTCCACGACGTTTTAAACAACATTGTGACCAAGTTCCCGCATACTCCTATTTCTTCCTAAGAGTCTTTGATTTTCCGAAAATAAATTGGTGTACGACCAGTCTAGTAGCTTGTGATTCATCTGAGACCTCAGCCTTTCTAAAATTGTGCTAACATTTTAACTTTGCACAGCTGATAATCGAACTTACTCGAAGCGGAAATACGCTTGGTCCCGTCTTAACTACTACTCCCGATCTAATTGACGAATTAGCCTTCCTACCAGGACTAAGTGACCGCTGTTTCAATCGCTTTGTGCTTAAAGAAAAAGTTATCCGCCCGCTGAGCAGACCAAAACAGATCCGAGATTATAGCAAAGGGAATTTTTCAACCATAAACCAAGAGCTTGAAATTTTTCTTGATAATTGTATGCCAAAGTTTGACGAACGCTCAGTTAAATGTAATTAGATCTTCTTTAAAAAACAGCTAGGTACTTAACAAATAAATACATCCCATTGCGCATCATATCATGTAAGCATCGGTCCCTTTGGTTTAAAGTTTCATTGAAACGTTTGCTCAATAAGGAAAAGTTTGGGCCCCAGAGGCACGCCACAAGGAGCGGTAGTCTCACCATTGCTTTTTAACATCGCCATGACGAAATTATCGCAAAGACTCTCCAACATAGAAGGGATCAATCATACGCTCTACGCTGATGACATCACAATCTGGTGCACCGGAGGAAGCGAAGGAGCTGTTGAATTAGGCTTACAGGAGGCTGTAGATCAAACAGAGATGTACCTGGAAAATACGGGGCTTAGATGCTCCCCGAGCAAGTCTGAGCTCCTCCTCTACAGGCCAGTCAGGAGAGGCCCCAAACCTAGAGGATGGAAACCGTTGTCTGACATAAACATCAAACTCCACACTAAAAGCGGCTGTACCATCCCCAGAGTAGACACCATTCGGGTCCTTGGCATGTTCATCGAATCGAATGGCAGTAATAATACTACGCTCAACAAGCTGACAGCCAAGACTGAGAACATGATGAGACTCATCAACAGAGTCTCGAATAGGCGTGGAGGCTTAAAGGAAGACAACCTCCTCCGGTTGTTCCACGCCTTCCTCATGAGTCATATAGTTTATGTGGCCGCCATGCACAACTGGTATAACTCCGAGAAAAAACGATTAAACACTCTCATCAGAAAAAGTATAAAAAAAGTACTAGGCATTCCGTTACGGGCGAGCACGGACCTCCTTATGCAACTATAGGAGTGCACAACACATTGGACGAGATAATCGAGGCCCAGGAGTCAGCCCAACTGGCCCGTCTATCCTGTACCCTGGCTGGAAAGAAGATCCTGGCAGTTCTTGGGATCAACCCTATCCTCATGGAAGAGCGGAAATATGAAATATCAGAAAATCAAAGGAACAACATACGAGTTGCACCGTTTCCCCGTAATGTTCATCCTCGACACAACGTAGGCAGACGCAGGGCAAGAGCCCTCGCCCTCCTCAAGCGTACCAAAGATGATCCTTACTCGGCATGTTTTGTCGACGCAGCCCAATATGGACAGTCGTCTAACTTCGCCATTGCCCTCGTTGATCACAAAGGACAGATAGTGAATGCGGCTTCCCTGAAGTGCTCAACACCAACCAGAGCGGAGCAGGTCGCAGTTGCTATAGCACTCCTAGACAACAGCAGATCACAAATCTTCACTGATTCGAGATCGGCGGTCAGGGCTTTCGCTTCAGGATCCATCGCTGAGGAGGCTCACAAGATTCTCAAGAACAAGATAATCTCTCCGCACACCATCACGTGGTTTCCGGCTCACCTCGACCCCCAGCTTGACTCGTTTCCCAATCTTAATGACATTGCCCACTCCCAAGCGCGCGCACTAACCCACCGCGCGGGAGCAAGATTGAGCTCAGACTCTGGGGTTCTCGAGTTTCGGGACACTCTCACTACTTTCAGCGAAATTACTATGCACTATCACCTGGGTAGGAGGACTTATCCTCCCCCTTACTGCAAACTGGCTAGACCTCTGGCGTCCACTTTACGCATGCTTCAGACGCAGTGCTATCCGAACCTGGCCCTTTTCCACATGATCACTCCAGAGGCTTTCAGCTCTACTTGCCCCGACTGTGGGGCTGTTAGCAATCTCGAACACATGCTCTGGCGATGCCCCTCGTTACAGGGACCCAATCGCATCACAGAACAAGAATGGAGCTCTGCCATCCGGAGCTCAGAATATGCACATCAAACTTGGGCTGTCCAGAGAGCCCACGATGCGGCGGTTAGGCTCGGCCTACCAGTCCCCACGTGGGAGCGGCCCGCAGCTCTGCCCTAGGGCAAAGCGTCTCAGGACCTTGCTATTAAAGTTCTTTGTCTGTCTGTCTGTTTCTTTCGTAAAGCCAAGGGTACGAATGCGTATAACCGGTGGCTTTTTTATCACCAAACTACTGCTAAGCACAAAGATGCAGTAAAGAAAGCAAAACTTGTTTTTTACAGTGGTACGCTTCCAACGCTTCTAAAAGAAAAAATTAAAAAAAAATGTTGGAGCTTAGTCCATGGCTCAAAGGACCACTCTGTATCTTTAACTGACAGTAACGGTGTTGCTTTTTCGGGTTCCGAGTGCTGCGATGTGTTTGATGAAGCATTTTCTAAATAATTTTCTCAGTTACTTTGTGTTCCTCACCCTAACTTTTATGGCTCACACTTTCCAGCCAATGATCCTATGCACAATGGTTGGGTTGGTGTAAAGTGTATCATTCAAGGTTTAAAACTTTCTTCTTCATCTGGAATTGATGGCTTAACACGAAGTTTTTGAAGAAGACCGAGGTTTATTCATCTATTATTATTTCAAAGTTGTTTTCTCAGTCCCTCCAATCTGTTTGCATACCAAGCGATTGGAAGGTGGGCAAGGTGATACCACTGTTTAAATCAGGCAACAAACAATCACCGCTTAACTAAAGGCCGATCTCGATAACTAGCGTCTTTTGTAAAATTCTCGAACATATCATCTATTCGCAATTACTTCCCTTTTCTGGAGGCTACTTCATGTTTTTCTTCATTAGAAGCATGGTTTTCGTAAGTCATATTCATGCGAAACGCAACTAATTTCTTTTACATGTGAATTTTTTGCTGCATTATATAATAGATTAGTGATAGATTCTTTACTCTTAGATTTCTTTAAGGCATTTGATCTCGTGTCTCACCAACTTCTATTTCTCAAACTACGCAGACTAAACATCGACCGTCAAATACTTACGTGGATCGAAAATTTTCTTTCACACCAGACCCAATTTGTAACGGCTAATGACTGCAACTCATCCCATTCTCCAGTTAACTCGGTTGTGCCGCAGGAATCTCTACTCGGCCCAGTCCTTTTTCTATTTACATAAATAACTTGCATAATTTTATTAACTCCTCCATTACTCTGTGCCGATGATTGTGTGATCTACTGGGCAATTCCTAGTAGTTCTGACACTACAATGCTTCAATCTGACCTTGACAATATTTAGGCTTGGTGGGCTTCATGGAACATGCGCCTAAATACAAATGCAAAGTAATTAGAATTTCACGTAACGCAAATTGTAATAATGTTTACAGCTTTCATCTCGAAGGTTCAGGGCTAGAATAGGCGGCGTCGTAGAAATATCTAGGAGTACAGATAACCACTAGCCTATCTTGGGAGAAGTACATCGAGTACATAAGTAACAACGCTAACAGGATGCTTGGCTATTGACGTAGGAACTTTTACATGGCATATTATTCGCTAGAACATTTGAAATATAAGGTCCTTGTCCGCTCAAAACTGGAGTACGCCTCTTCAGAATGGGATCCAGGCCTTGAACCACTTTCAAACGCTTTATAATCGGTCCAGAATGACAGCGCGTGCTTTCTACTGTCAGACCACCATCGTAATTCCAGCGTATCATCCATGAAACTATCGCCCCTGAAACTATCGGTTCATTTGCCTCTTCTCTCTTTTTGAAGGAAATTGTTTCGCCTCGGTTTGTTCCACAAAATCTACCATCACAACATGAATCTTTAACGCGAGATCATTTCGGCACCTTCGTACCTATCTTCACGTACTGATGCCGCGCACTAAGTAAATGTCCATTTCGCCCGTACCAATTCTTCCAGTTATTCATTTCTTGTGAAGACGTCTAACGAATGGAATAATCTGCCGTCCAGCATTGCAAATTTTGCCGATAGAGCTGCTTTTAAATCCTCCGTGGAGCATCTATCTGATTAACCGTTTTTTTTTTGCAAAATATTGTAACATTTTTGGGGACGTGTTTTAGTTTCCATGACTGATTTTGTGCTTTTGCTGTCATCGTAATTGTCGATTTTCCATGTATTTACCATGTAAACGTGTTAAACAACCACTCCCTTCTGTAACGCCCTACGGGGCTTTAAGGTATTGAAATGAATAGATAGATAGATAGATAGATAGATAGATAGATAGATAGATAGATAGATAGATAGATAGATAGATAGATAGATAGATAGATAGATAGATAGATAGATAGATAGATAGATAGATAGATAGATAGATAGATAGATAGATTTCTAAGGCTGATACGTAATATAAGCTCCGAGGTTTCATGTATTTTGAAAAATCGGCTTAAGAACAGAGGAGACGCAGGAGACATGAAGAAAACAACATTACAGTGCATGGACTAGGACGACGACGCAGCAAGCGAGATGTAGCTCAGGATCCCCTCCCTTCCCTCACTACCCCCTCCCCCCCGCGCGCGAACAGATAACTCAGGCGCCACTCTTTCCCATTTCCTAGCACCTTCTCCTGGCACCATTTCCTTTGCTGCTATTTCCGGTATTACTGAACAATATTCTAGTAGTAAAATACTCACAGCACGGTACTATACGAAATATATTGCACAGCCCTTATTTAAGAGTGGATTTGATGAGGGGCCTCTAAGGTGAATTCCTAGCATGGCTCTTGGGCTATATATTATTAGCTATAGAATAGACGTTCCTGTAGCAGGCGCAGGTAATTGACGGGCATCGAGTTCCTCTGACAGGCTCCAGTCGTCACCACACTACACGAAGGCGTGGCTGCTTCTCTGTCGTCCTCGTACGACCTGAGAAAGCACCTCTCTGCCAACAAACGGGACGACACCGTTCTTTAGAATGGCCAGCGACCGAGCGACCACAATGTTGTGGACACCGCCGCTTGCTTTTGCAGGCCATGATCACCGAGCTGCCCAATCAAAAGGCTAGTACGGCCACCAGAGGCTCTCTATGCACAAAAGTCCGGGCAACTAGCCAGCGTGTTCGCTAGCTACTCGGCTATGTTGGATTGGGGTAGCACAGAGGTAGTCACTGTAGCTGCCTCTCGAAGTTGGCCGGTTAATCGCTCGCCTGTACCTCAGCCACTGTAGATTGGGAGCCAGCTAAATACTCATATTGAGTCCTTAAAACAACAAGGCACATACCCACGAGTAGTTCAGGTGTGCTGATGATGTTCGCGGACATTGGCACTTACATACAAAGGACGATTGCCAAAAAGAAGGAATAGAAAAAAAAAATAAAAGATTGGCGATTGTAATAATAGGAATAGTAAAGCTAGAAGTTATCAATATGAATTATTTTAACTTTCTACCGCTTCAAGCGCACGCGCGCTGTTTTTGTTGGTGAGCCTCAAGTAAGGCACTTATACCCACTACAGTAGATGCAGAAGGAATGGGATCGGGCGGCAGGAATAAAAGCAACAAACTATATCACAAAAGGTAGTGAGAATAGAAAAGGAATACTTGAAAATAATGAGTAACGTTAGTAAAAAAAACTCCTTATGTGCCTGCTGAAATGGGCCATCATCTCCACGATTGTCTCCTTACTGCACCAACCTCGTGAAAGGCGGGCCCCAGTACGCCACTTAGTGAAGAAACGTCTCAACGTAAGACAACTCTTGTCTACAATGCTTGACCTTCAACTTTCTCCAGCGTCAGCACGTCGAAAAGCAGCTTCTGCAACATACTGCGTGCTCACAAGTGGAGTTTCGTTGTTCTCTAAAACTAGAGGTTCGCCTTACGTATGATTGCACTAATCACAAACATCATCACGCGGGATATAACCTGTCGGGCTTAACCATCATTATAAGGCGGCCTGCACGGTGCTCATTCCCAAGCCCGGCAAGGCCCCGAACATCGAAAACTTGAGGCCGATTTCTCTGACCTCCTGCGTCGGCAAGGTCATGGAGCGCGTCGTCCTCAACAGGCTTAATGGATACCTCGAAGATAACGAGGTTTACACGTGCAACATGGTCGGCTTCCGCGCCGAACTCTCAACGCAGGATGCCATGAAATAATCAAACATCAGATTGTGGATGGCCGTTCTAGAGGCTCTGCTCGGTCTGGACCTCGAGAAGGCTTTCGACAACGTGCTCCACACCTTCATTGTCAAGACCATTTAAGACCTGGGTCTCGGTTCCAGATTCCACAGCTACGTCAGCTCTTTTCTAACTGACAGGAAGGCCAAGCTTCGCATTGGAGACTTCCACTCCGAAGATGTGCCCCTCGGAGGGCGGGGCACTCCTCAGGGCACTGTCATCTCCCCAACACTGTTTAACATCTCTGTGATTGGTCTTTCCAAGAGGTTGGCGCGCGTCGAGGACGTCAAGCACACCATCTACGCCGATGACATCACCATATGGTGCTCCGGCGGCTGCGAGGGCAGAGTCGAAGAATCCATGCAGGAGGCGATCGACGTGATCGAGGAGTATCTCCGCCCCACTGGACTTCGATGCTCCGCCACAAAGTCGGAGCTCCTACTTTACAGAAAAGAGAAGGGAGGCAGACCCAAAGACTGGAAGCCAGTCTCCGAAAGCAGCATCAGACTTCGCACATGTGACGGGGGGCTGATACCCAGGGTCGACGTTATTCGGGTCCTGGGCATGTTTGTCGAGTTTAACGGTGGGAACGGAACTGCTCTCCACAAGATCATCGCAGAGACGGACAACGCTTTCCACCTCGTTCGCAGAATCGCAAACTGGCATCGAGGCATGAAGGAAAACAGCCTTCTCAGGCTGATCAATGCCTTCGTACTCTGCCACTTCACGTACACGATTTCTATGCACAACTGGCTCAGAGCGGAGAGAGACAAGCTCAACGTTCTCATCCGCAAAGTAGTCAAGAGGGCTCTTGGGCTACCCATCAGGACCCATACCGAGGATCTCTTGAAGCTGGGGATACATAACACCACCGAGAAGATTGCCGAAGCCCCTTGCGCGTGACCTGACATTAGCCCAATGGAATTCATCCGATTTCACAAGTGCACGCCTCCATACCCTGGAACCTAATTTACAGCTCCATATTCCACCCGAGCTTCCACGACATGACAGCACCCTTCTTGTCCGTCTATGGCTTGGAGTAGCATTGTCAAATGCCTACTCTTTTCTTATCGGAATGGCCAACAGCCCACTTTGTGACTTCTGCGGGTGCAACGAAACGATCGAGCAGCTTCTTTGTTAGTGCTCTCGTTTTAACCCACAAAGAACAGTCCTCTCAGCCACCTTAGACAAACTGGACAAGCGCCCAATGACAGAAAACAAGATCCTTGGAACCTGGCCTACGCGAACATCAGCGCGACCCGCTATGAAGGCACTGCTGCGATATTTGAAAGACACGGGACTTTCTGACAAATTGTGACTGTACACTGTGTGACGTAGGACTGTACGGTGACACTGTGTAGACTAGGAACGCCTTTGCGGGCTGCGTGACAGTGCCCACAGAAAGAGTTCGTGTATACGTGCGTGTGTGTGCTTAGTTTTTTTTTCCTTTTTTATCCTTCTTTCTTTCTCACCTATTGCATCCCCTTGCCCTTCCCCCCGTACAGGGTACATAACCGGATACAATCTCTGGTTAACCTCCCTTTCTTTCCTTTGCCTTTCTATCTCTCTCTCTCTTGCCGAAGCCCAAGAACGCGCGCAACTCAGTCGCCTGACCATCACAGTGGCAGGTAAACGCATCCTCGAAGAGCTGGGGTACCCCCCTGCGGAATTCCCGATGGTCAGTACCCCAATTCCTAGGTGCATTCGAGACAAGTTCGTAGTGGCCCCTGTGCCCCGAAACGTCCATCCCGTCCACAACGAGCGCAGACGCAAGGCCAGAGCAGCAGCCATCCTCAAACAGATCAAGCAACGAGACATCAGAGCAAGCTTCGTCGACGCCGCGGAGTACAGTGACGGGAAGACCTTTCCCGCCGTTGTGGTCGACTCGAGCGGAAAGATTTCCAATAGCGCCTCGATTCGCACTGCAGACCCCGGGGTTGCCGATCAAGTCGCCATCACCCTCACCCTGCTAGACGGTCGTGGGCCCGAAATCTATAATGATTCCAAAACGGCAGTTAGGGCTTTTCAGAAAGGTTGCATCACCAAGGAAGCTGTTCGTCTTCTTAGCGGCTCGAGTCCACATGCTCTCACACACCATTCAATTCACTGGTTTCCCGCTCACTTAGGATCGGTCGAGGGCACTCCCCCGAACCTCAATGAGTCTGCTCACGAGGCTGCGCGTGACCTCACCGACCGCGCTTCCTCTATAAGGAGCACTGACTCCCCTCCTCTCTATGGTCGCAGGGGCGCTCCCGCTACTCACAACGAGATTATCAAATATTTCTACATGTCCAGAAGGGTCTTTCCACCCCCTCACCCCAAGTTGAATAGGGCGCAAGCCGTTTCGCTTAGGCTTCTACAGACCAGCACATATCCGTGTCTGCCCGCTTTCCACGAGGCTTACCCCGACGTGTATGGCGACGACGCCTGCCCGTCCTGCGGCCAGACCTTCACTCTACCTCACATGCTCTGGGAGTGCGGGTCGACATACCCCAAGTTCATCAAGGAGGAGTGGCACTCACTTTTGCGTAGCCCCGCTCTAGAAAAGCCGTCCGACCTGCCCGCGACCGGGCTGGGGGGCTAGACCTGCCGGTCCCGGCGTGGGACTAGCCGGGTGCGCGACAAGTTTGCGTCCTCGCCGGACCTGCAATAAAGTTTATTCACTCACTCACTCACTCAATCACGATTTCTTTCATGCACGCTCGCCAGACGAATAGTTACCCTTGCCGTTGTAGTGGCTGATTTATTTGGGTGAAATTAGAGATGTTGTCAACTGTTAGACCGGCTGCTTTTCCACAAACCGTGAATTATTCGATTATCAAAGGATGATAATATTACGGAAGGATAAAAGAAGAGAAAGAAAGAAGAAGACCGCGAGGCGCTGGCTGCTGCGTGTTGTTGCTGGTCAGCCATATTAATCACATAGACTCTGCTTCTATATATATTGTAAATACAGTTTGTCTATACTCCGAACATCCCCATAACAATAACATGCGGTGATGTCGAAAACATACCGGCAATATGATAACTTTCGCAAACGTGCTTGAGGGTCAGTATCAAAAATGCGGCAACAAAACGAGACGTTCTGCAGTTTCTGCCGTTAAACACGAGTCAATCAGTCAAGTCATTCGAATATTAACACATGAATGAAAAAAAAACATGCACACTAGACTATGGTAAGTGTTAATACATAATTACAATATCACTTTTACTAAATAAGGTTATAACGCTTTTGAAGCAAATTCTTTTTTTTTTTTCACTGAAAGGAAGATCATCAAGAGGATTCGTTGCTGACCTCACCAAGAGCATCCTTGTCCCTTCTTTCCCAAGTTCGGCGGCTCGCGCAGAATTCCCTATTTCTCAAGTTTGCTTGCAGACGTCACCAACGAGTCGCATTTTCTTGGGTGTGCGAACTAAGGGCCGCGAAGTTGGGGCCTGATTTCCGGTTGTAATTTCGTTTGCCGTCAGTCGCACGCGCCCGTAGAAAGGCGGCTCTTCTCATGCGCGCCTACAGGCACCCGCTTGCTCTTCACGCTAGGACGGCTGTCCACCCTGCGGCTTCCGTGTTATAGGGGGAGGGGCAGTGTGTGTAAAAAGGCTTAGCTGCAGCCTCTACTCCACCTTCAGTTCGATTCGTGGCCGAGCTATAAGCTTCTTCCACTCTACCGCCACAGCTTCGATCCATTGCGTTCGATGTTCGCGCTCGAGTACTTTAAATAACCGAGGCGAATGCGGAGCTGTCGAACCTCCAGGCCGGAAGCAATAGGCGACCTCGCCACCAATGAGCAAAAGTACCACACGTCTTTAAGGCAGGGGCGCCCGAAAGCTCACGCTTCATTACGTAGTACATGTCCTAGCGTTTTGAAACTTCCGGCTCTGAAGAGTCAATGGGTTTTGGCAGAGTATATTTCACGCCGACAGAGAACAAACATACGTAGACATTGAGAGCAGCCTTCTCAGTCACGGTTCCCCCATTATCTTTTCAATACGATGGTCATTCGGCAATCAAACTCATCGTGTTTCTTTTATCAGTGGCAGTGGCGAAAAACCACAAAGAAAAAAAGCGCGAAATGCAAGCCACCTTGACACGAGATGCGAAATAAAAGCCAAATGTGCAGAAAATGTTAAATGCGATAGAACTCTGTTACTGTGAAGACCCCGCGACCAGAGGATATGGTCGCTACGTCCGTGTCTCCCTCATTTGGTCATTTTTAGATTCGCAACAACTAATAAATTCTGTTATACTTACTCAATGTATTTCATATTCACACTTTACTATAGACATGATTAGACAATACTGGCTCTGAGGGCCTCATTTAATGTCTTTGTACGAGGGGCGCACCATAATGAATTGCACATTTTGTTATCGCCAAACAGAAAGGTGTTACATGTCTGTTTGAACATTCCTTTCTCAGCGTAGGGAACGAATGCAATTCTCCCACTGGTGAGGGAGTCTTGCTAGGCCTGCCTGGAAACACTTCTTCGGAGTGCTAAACACTCATGCCCGGACGGCACCCTGCAGCTCCTGTAATGTTAGCGAAATGCTTATCACGCAGGATTCTCTTCGGAGCGTTCGTACAGGTGATTGTCGCTGCAGCGTCACACTAAAAAGTCCCCTGGATGCCTCCATTTTGGAGAATGTGATGCAGCTATCCTCTATAATGAGGTCTTCCACCCGTCTGATGTTGGGTGGCGTTGTCACAGTCGGCGACCGTCCGCGACTAGTCCACTTCGCCGTTGACACACGCACACTTTCTAGCCATCTACCCAGCTGTAGACGTATCTTCGATATGCTGCCTGCTCGCCACGCGCTACCGCAAGTCACCTGTGAATCTCCACAGCTGCGGGCGTCGTCCTTCCACAATAACCATGACGTCCAGCGCTGCCTTTGCCCATCGCTCTCCTTACTGTACGCTGGACTACTATCGCGCGCGGGGAACTTTTGACCTGGAGGCCTCAAAATGGATGCTGCTCGCAACGTGCTGCCATCTGGTGCTGAAAATAACTCCCTTCTACTAATGACAGGTGCGCATACATGTAGAGAGGGTGACTCACACCATGCGGGAGATTCGCAAGTGCAATTCAATATGGTATGCCCCATGTATAATGATTCCTTGCGCCCTTGTCGCAACCGTCTCAAACACTCCAAGCAATACATATCCATCCACCTCCGTGCCCCGTGTTTTTCTGTGTCCTCCTTTAGCAGGTCGTTTGTTGTACTATATTCTCTTTTCTTTCGGTTAATTTTCTATTTGGTCGTCAATTTTGCCTGGCGCTATCGAAGTGAAAGTCAGAAATTAATTACAGTTAGCTATTAGGGTAAACACGGGGAAGGCGGGAGATGTAAATTTAAAACGATGAGAAACATGAGAACAAGGTGAAAGCAGGAGCCAACGTTCCGACAAGCGGGCTTTTCTTCAAGGCCTCAACGTTTCGACAAGTGGTCTTGTCTTCTTCAATTTAGCTATTTAGAATTTAGCAGTACATACTAAGTTAGAAGAATCCTCCACATAAATACGATGTTAGTAGTAGACCGCATTTTTATTCGTCTCTTTAGCCAACTTCACTATATTGGGGGAAAACACGTACTCACGCATTCGGATCTAATTTCAGACCAGCACTTTTCGTCACTATAGCCTCAACTTCACTGGCTGCAGATTCACTGTATCGAGTTTGCACGCAGTATTTGAATGATAATAATGGAATGACGGAGTACAAGCCGTTCAAATGCATTGATTAATGGAATGACGGAGTACAAGCCGTTCAAATGCATTGTTCTCATTTGCGGAAACCATAAGTGTTAGCTTAGCCTTATGACTGTGAAGTCAGTGCAGAGATGAACGTAACCTATAACGTAGGAACGTCTTTTGCCATAGTAGCCCACCAACTTCCCGTCAGTATTAGTAACTCAATTAACGTAATCCCTATGACATTGTTAAATCAGCTAAAAAATAAAAAACGACTATCCTAAACTGTCTTTAGCCCACATCGCGAATTTTCTGCCTTTCAAAGCAAAAGCCAAAACTTCTTATTACATACTCTGTTTGCTTGGCTCGATTTTGATATTTTATCTGATAATCACGCATACCAACTACATAGGATTGGTCAAGAATCGGACTTAATTGGGAAAATACATTAAATGCTGTCTATGAAACACAGGAAACTGATGCGCATGTTTTTCCTTCTGTAACGCTTCGTCATATGTCTAGCCTAGCGCATATGATATGCGAATGAAATTTTTAACGCACAAATTCTGTACGTCTAGAGCCTCTGATAGCATGTAACGAGAGTTGCATCATCACTGCCGAACATTTAGATGACTTTACTTTTTTTTTATCATCACACTAGAATTACACCGACGTCTCCCGAAAAGGTAATATAAAGCCTGTGAAAACGAAGGTGCAAATTCTTGAGAGAAGGGAACGAAAGATTATAATAATGCGGGTAAGATGGGGGGTGGGACGACAAGGGAAGTCCCAAAGCACAGTCGTTATTGCTACAGATGTGCAAGAACCTCAGTGGAGCAAGGGAACTAAGCTCCTAAAGGGCCCCTCACCAGGCCCCATAGCAAATTTTGGCTATACGCTCGAAGTTGTCACGTGTCCTCTAGGGAGCGTTCTGCCACACAAATTTTTCAAGTCCGCTCAATAATAGCCGAGAAATAAATATTTCAGTGCCGGGAACCCATGATTTCAGCAGGCGGCCTCCGCTGCATAGCGACACTACCTCTCCATCGCCCTCTAGCCTTCGCAAGCGCAATTCCTTCCCTGCGTTCTCCCATGCCGGACCTCGAGGATCGCGTGACACATACGTCACAGGGCACCGCCTTCACTTTTCCTTTTTCTCCTCGCTTTTTTTTTTCCGGCGCTACGCATTTCCATTGATGCCGTCGCGCGCGAGCTGTTGTCTGGTTCGCGCAGCTCACGATTTTGCACGCTGTGCACAAGGAAACATGACTAACGGTATAATTCAGTGCTACACGAATACTAAGACAGAACAAGAAGATCGCAGAGCATGATTACGCACCGGAGCACGGTAGAAAATGGCATAGTTTCGGTACCTGCGCACGTGACTGCACGACCATGGGAATGAGCAGACGAAGCGGAAGTAAATCATTCTTGCTTCGGTGCGAAGTAAAGCAAAAAACACGCAGAGATTCCGTTTGTGTGTTTTATTATTTCTACAAACTTCAATTCGTTAATTGAAGCAAAAGTTCACATAAATAACAGATGGTGCCTTGAATAGTTCTCGAAGTCACGTGTCACCACGACCAACGTCACGATGCGGACTCGAGTACGTAGGCGCAGGGACGTCATCCTCGGGCTTGCAGCACGGCGGCCGCGAGGCGAAGCAAAAACGGCGTTCAGTTTGAAATTGCAGATCTTTCTGCGGCGCGTAGCCATGCAGTACTTTGCAGACACGATCGTTATCACGCAATGTACGCTCTGCGCTTCTCAGCTCAATATCGCCAGATCTGGTGAGGGGCCCTTTGAACCTATGGGACATTAACGTCGCGCTCTCCTGCCTTATTACTCGCCTAGAGCCGCTCGTCCTCTGGGCCATCTTTCCGTAACCCCGCCTCTAAAAGCTAGCTCTCGCGATATACCACGCATTTCCGGACCGGTCCAGGTTACTGGACGCCATCATTCCCTTGATCCACCTGGGCCAAGCGATGAGGACAGGCTTGAGGGATCGGGTTGCAGCCCCTTCTCCTGGATGAGAGAGAGAGATTCATACATTAAAGGTTGTTTGCTTGGCCATGCGCCTATGCCCGCTACCCTAGATAACATTGTTGATGCCCGAAATGACCCGCTCATACGCTGTACACGCGTACACAGCATGCACAACTACCTGACAAGTACTAGTAAAAACATAATAAGTACAAGTCATTACACAAATACAAGCATACACGTTAAGAAGCATCTAAGGCAGGGCTGCTCAAGATATGGCCCGCAGGCCCCGCATGCGGCCTGTTAGAGGATATTTAGACGCCCGTGCCGTTGTTTTGCGCGAAGGATGTTGACACCCTGCAGATAAAGATGCCAAGAAAGCAAGCGGGCCAGAAGGGATCCCAAGTGAATTTTTACGGCGATATGCCGAATGGGTATCGTTTTACTTAACCATAATCTTTAGAAAATCCTTGGAAACCAGTTCACTACCTCAAGATTGGCGTAGCGGTGTTGTGATTCCGGTTTTTAAATCCGGCAGCCGAAATCAAGTTAGCAACTATCCTCCCATATCGCTTAATTCTGTGACTTGTAAGCTTCTAGAGCATGCAGTAGCAAAGCATATCATTCTTTTCCTTGAAGCCAATAACTTTTTCTTTTCATCACAACATGGATTTCGAAGCGGATTATCCACTATATCGCAACTCATTGAGACGGTTCATGATTTTTATCTAGCTTTGGATGCCTGCGAACAAATTGATGTCATCTGCATAGATTTCGCAAAGGCCTTTGATAAGGTACCGCATGGTAAATTGCTTTTTAAAATCCGGAACGCAGGTATTGCTCCAGACATTGTGAACTAGATTGCAGCCTATTTGAGTGGTCGTGTACAATCCGTCCGGATTGAAAACATCATGTCTAATCCACAAGAAGTATTGTCTGCGGTTCCACAAGGGTCGGTATTGGGGCCGCTATTGTTCTTGATTTACATCAATGATATTTCCAGTGTTCTGGAATCACCTGTTAAAATGAAACTTTTTGCCGACGATTGTTTGCTTTATACAACTGTGGCAGATACAACCGACTAAAGGAAAATTAATCGGTGTCTCCAAGGTTTACATGACTGGTGCATAAAATGGGGAATGGAAATAAATTATTCAAAATCGACGTTTGCTCATATAGCAAGAAAGAAAACTGTGCCTTCCTTTGACTATAAAATTGGTGATAACTCTTTGTTGAATGTACGTAGCTTTAGGTACTTAGGGGTGATCATTAATCATGACTTGTGCTGGCGCCTCCAAGTGGAGGAGGTCTGCTCTACGGCTTACAGGAAACTGTTCTTCTTGAGAAAAAAGTTGCAGCATGCACCAACGCATTTGAAGCTCATTGCGTACAAAACATTTGTTCGCCCGGTTTTGGAGTACGCCTCCCCAGTTTGGAGCCCTCACCAACTCTACTTGCCAGTGGCTATGGTGTTGGGCTGCTGAGCACGAGGTCACGGGATCGAATCCCGGCCACGGCGGCCGCATTTCGATGGGGGCGAAATGCGAAAACACCCGTGTGCTTAGATTTAGGTGCACGTTAAAGAACCCCAGGTGGTCAAAATTTCCGGAGTCCTCCACTACGGCGTGCCTCATAATCAGAAAGTGGTTTTGGCACGTAAAACCCCAAATATTAACTCTACTTGCGAGATAAACTCGAAAAAATTCAGAGAACCGCGGTACGTTTTGTTTGTTCGCGTTATCGGAGAGCCGATTCTGTAACACACATGTTGAACTGTTGTGAGTTGGAACTGCTAGAAACACGACGAGAAAAACAACGCATGAAATTATTTTTCCAGATAACCAGAAATCAAATAAGAATAAACAAAGAAACATACATTCACCCCCCTTTAAAACACAGTGCGCGTTTAAACCACAGTGCTAGTGTACAACCTTATAAAACACGCCTTTATGGTTTTGAATACTCGTTCTTTCCTTCGTCTATTATTATGTGGAATGGCCTTCCGCGGACTGCACTGTTACAGCACAAAATGTTAACGAATTTTGTAGTCTATTAGACTTGTATTACAATCAACGGGATAATTGAGACTTGATCATGCTTACTGTTATTCTGTGTATATTTGTTCATCCTGCCTGTAATTTGTGTTTGACAATGATGTATAATGTTGTATTGTCAATGTTGAAATGTAAATTTTTATTCTTTTCCTCTCCTGTAATGGCCCTTAAGTGAGGGCTACAGTATTCCTAAATAAATAAATAAATAAATAAATAAATAAATAAATAAATAAATAAAATAAAAACTGTGGCTTTTAGAGCCACGTAATATGGGGCTATAAGGTTATAATATAAGATAATAAAATATAATATAACATAAGTTACATATATATTGGTTTCTTTTTTTGATGATGGCGAACTTGAAATTTACCTCCTCCAGTGCACGTCTGCAGTCTTGGAGTGACTCCTGACACCGGCAAAAGATGCCGAGAGCGAATGGGGCTGTACTAGCTAATCCAGGTACAACCAAATTAGGAAGGCCCACTAAGCTTCAACAAAGACACTCCCTCACCAGAACAGGAATCGGCCTCCCTGCCCTATTTTGCAAAACCCAGTACTCAGTGTCAAGTGCAGCACCGGATTATGGGCCCAGTGCCACGCGCTGGATGCTGGGCAGGCGCGGCGTACTGGGAGGCGCTGGCTACTGGTGAGAAGAACAGCTCTGGCGCGTTAAATACGCGGTTCCTGGACACCGTGTATATTTTTGAATACAGAAAGCAACAGAGAGCGTTCTAGTGCAATAAAAAAAGGAAAAAACGTAAAAATAATGCTCCGACCAGGATTCGACCTTCAGACTTATTTATCTCAAGCACGGTACTTAACCGCTACGCCACGCCAGTATTTTTTCTTTATCATTTGGAAAACAAAACTGAAGGTATATTACAAAATGGACATGCCTACACACTTAAAATTCAGCTGGGTAAACGCACACATGCATCCAACAAGTGCATCCAGTCTCGTGGAGGTTCCTGCGCAGCGTACACACTTCTTACATATGCAGCACTTTTGCGAAAGAATGATTTGTAGATGGCGGGCTTTCGGCAAGGCGATCACACAGTCTACATCTCCATAGACTGTATAAACGAAGTACTATGAACAAGTCATAGGGAGGACCAGCCGTAACTTTAAACGGTAGAAACCTAATTGAATATGGAGTGATGTCAATGTCCTTTCTAAGCTTCCATTGGAGAATGGCCCCAAAAAATACAGCATCCCTACAGTCTATGAAACAGTGATTTATTGTTGACCACAGCACAAAGCAAACCCTCTAATTCAACCAAGTTCTAACAGGAAGTGTTCCCGAATGTAATTTAAAGAAAAATGTTTTTACTCCAGGAGGTACACACATTTTTCGAACACAGTTAAGTTTATCCTGATAAGGTCGGCTTAAATAGGGTGCACGACACAAAGGATCTGGGAAAATAGAGTCCACCAGTGCCACAGAAATTTCTTTTCGACTCGCAGTGAACACGTATTCCAGGCTGAATCTAACTTTCAACAAAAGAAATGTGTCAACAACGTCCTTGAGAAAGCCCCAAAGAGCCTCTGGGACATCTTTGGCATTTGATGACACTGCTATATTAGGAACACAATGAACTAAACGGAGTTGCAATATTTCACGCAAAAACGGATGGTCACTGTCTCGAGAAACAATTTGCCTGACGAAAAGGTGGACTAATCCTAGACCACCACGTTCAAGGGGGAGGAACAGATTGTTGCACCGCATCGATTCATAACTCGAACTCCATATAAATGCTGCAAATACGCGATGCAGTGCCTGAAGGCGAAGTAGTGAGCAGTGCAGTACTAGCAGCCCATACATAAGACGGGAAGTTAAAAGCGCGTTGCACACTTCAGTACCAATTAACATTGACAAATTCCGCCCTCACCATTAATTTACTTTACGTTGAATTTTGCTAACTTCTCCCGACCAGTGAGCGTTGCTACTTCTATACTGTGAGAGAGGCGCACCTAGATAACGCAGATATTTTTTCCATTGAATGCCTGCGCAATGTGATGGCATTGTGGCCCATTATCTAAACCAAAAACCTGAACTTTTTTCAAAGTTAATGTTTGCACCAGAAGCCGCATAAAATTCTTCTGTAATTGCAAGAGCAGTCAATACACTCTTTCTATCGGTACAAAAAAAGGCCACGTCGTCTGCATATGCAAGAACCCGAACCTCATTAGTCGGTAATTTAAACCCTTGGAATTTTTGTTCTTTGAGGATGCTCATACAAAGTGGCTCTAAATACAAGCAGAACAGAAGCGGTGACAAAGGGCACCCTTGTCGTACTGATGATACAAGCCTAATCGGGTCGAAGAAAGAGCCATTCACTATCAGCCTCGTTGAGCCATTAGCATAATATATCCTGACACCTCTAAGGAGCAGGGACCCGATATTTTTATTCTCTAGTACAGTAAACAGGAATGAGTCATTCCCCCTGTCGAACGCCTTAGCCAGATCTAGCTGTACCATTGCCACCTGCCCAATCCCCTCAACTACACACTCTAGCACCGATCTCGCAACATGAATGTTCGTCTGAATGGACCGGCCCCTGATGCCACATGTTTGATGATCACCCACCACAGACATTATTACAACTTGCAAACGGTTAGCTAATACCTTTGCAAAAATTTTATAATCCACATTGCATAAGGAGATAGGCCGATATCCGCCCACTTTTTGCAATTTAGTCTCATCTTCGCTTTTGGCTATAAGGACGGTGTGCCCTTCGTACATTGTGGCGGTTAGGTACCCTACTTCCAAGGCCTCACTGTACACCTCAAGTAATAATGGCGATAAGAGGGAACGAAAACACTGATAAAATTTGGCAGTAAAGCCATCCGGGCCGGGCGTCTTGCCCTTCGCTAACGAATCGATGCATGAAGTTACCTCATTAATACCAATGTTTTCATTTGCATAATCAATAATCATCCTGATTTAACTGGGGCAGCATCGGTATACTTTTTGGCAGCATCTGTGTCCAATGGCTTATGGTCTCGAAATAGTTTTTGATAATGCTCGAAAAACGCTTTAGTTATTAGAGTAGGCTCATTAACAATGATTCCACCCTACTCTATATGTAGTATTTGTTTCGACAGCGCGTGTCGGCGCTCATCACCAAGGGCCCTACTGCAAGGCTGTTCTTTCAGGAAACGCTGCTCTCGCGCACCGACTAGTGCACCTCTGTATTTTTCTGCGTTCGAAGTTTGTAACTGGGCCTTGACGTTATGAATATCATCAATAAATTCACCCGGATGTAGGCATTTAAGCTCATGCAGTTCACTCAGAAGTCTATACAATGCTTTGTAATTATTCATTTTTAGAGCGCAGCTCTTTGGCGTCCGTTCCTGGGTTTCGCGTCGTCGTCGGCGTTGTCGTCGGCGTTGTCGTCGTCGTCGGCCTCGTAACCTGCTCCGCCGCCGCGCATGCGCGCTGTCGGCTCTCCGGGCGAGGGAGGATGATGGAAGGGAGGAGGAGAGACTGTGGAGGAGGGCTGGCTACACAAATGGCTCTTTGGCGTCCGTTCCTGGGTTTCGCGTCGTCGTCGGCGTTGTCGTCGGCCTCGTAACCTGCTCCGCCGCCGCGCATGCGCGCTGTCGGCTCTCCGGGCGAGGGAGGATGATGGAAGGGAGGAGGAGAGACTGTGGAGGAGGGCTGGCTACACAAATGGCTCTTTGGCGTCCGTTCCTGGGTTTCGCGTCGTCGTCGGCGTTGTCGTCGGCCTCGTAACCAGCTCCGCCCCCCTTTCATCCCCCCAGCGCTAGCAGCGACCGACTGATACCGCTTTCGTGAGTCCGCTACCGCACTCACGAAAGACGTCGTGCACTTCCTGCAACTCGCATTTTTTTTTATTGATATGATATAAGGAGATGTTGGCGCACAATTTAAGGCGCCGGCTACTCCTCATCTCTTGAGTGGTTCCGTCACGCATCGTACAAGGTTCAAGGTTACATATCAAATAGTCTTTTCACACAAGCACCATGACTTATCACGCAGCGTTTCCACAGGAACACTATGACGTAAGGAACACATGGTACATACAAAATACAATGTATATGTCTCCACACTTATGTAGATGAAAGTCTCAAAAGTACAAAATATATTTCCGCCTAATAACACATTGTCTATTCAGCGGGTGGTACATACATTATGTAAATGCGTTATCACATACAGTCACAACAGAACAGTCAACATAACATAATTCACAAACAGATGGATATACACAGTGATAATGAAATGAAGAGAACAATGAAAGCGCTAATAACTTCCAGCAATGCCGCTGTCTTCAAGAAAACTCTTTAGTGCTTTTAAAGCACTCTTCTGCAAGGCCGTTGTTGGCCAAGGGCCCAAAATTTTCCTTAAACTGAAAGGTCTGCGGTCTAATTTAATTAGCGCTGATTTAAGTCGGCTTCTTGGTGTGTCGTGATGTGGGCAATCTAGAAGGAGGTGATATATATCTTCGTCTACAAATCCACAATCACATTCGGGGGTTTCCGCACGGCCAATTCTGTGTAAGAAATGCTTTGTGTAGGCAGTGCCTAGCCTTAATCGATGAATAAGGGTTTCCATAGTTCTATCTAATGACAATGAAAATTTTAATTCAATAAATGGATCAATATGGTATAAGTCCGAGCTCTTAGAATTCTGGTCAAACCAAGTGTTTCTAGACAATTTGAGAGACGTTGTCCTTATAATGCAGCGCAATTCATCCTTTGATATTGGGAGCGGAGATGTATCATCTATGAGGTGTGCTTGTCGTGCTGCTTCATCGGCTGCTGTGTTGCCAGGAATGTCGCAATGCCCTGGTATCCACTGGAATGCTATTGCATGTTTCGCTTCGCTTGCCTTTGTGAGGTTTTTAAGTGTTTCATATATTATACTGTCACTGAATGTTTTCCCCTTTGTGTTGCAGAGTGATGTTAGAGCCGCCTGTGAATCACTGAAAATTACCCATTTTTGCGCATCTCTTACTGACAATATAAATTTTATCGCACCTAGGATTGCGAACAGTTCAGCCGTTGTAGACGAAGTCGCACGAGTTAACTTAAATGATTGTTGTTTGTTGAGGTGTGGTATAATGAATGATGAAGTTGAAGAGGTTGCTGTACTGGAGCCATCTGTATAGACGTGTGTGTATCCTGAATACCGCATATATATCTGGTACAGTGCTAGTTGTTGAGCAGCTCGAATGAACATGTCTCTTTTGCTGAATATCCCATCTACTGACAATTCGATTTTTGGAACTGTAAGCAGCCATGGAGGATATTCGATGTCTGAGTTCCAAAATTCATTTCTTGGCAATATGTGAAGATTTTCTTGAATTTCTATATGAACATAACTTCTATCTCGTTTCATTATGTCTTGAGCCAATGGGTGGTTTTTATGCTGGGTTTGAAGACGGAAATAATGCCGGCATGTTTCTGTAGTTCGCATAACTGGAAATGGTGATTGGCGAGCCTCAGCTATTACAAGAGAACTAGAAGTCGCTCGTGGAACTCCTAGACATAGGCGTAGTCCTCTAGCTAAAAGTCTTTGAAGTCGCTCTTCTGAAGTGTGGGAAAGTCCGTGTAAGATGGGCGCGGAATACGCAACTTTTTGTCGTATTAATGCATTGTAAACAGTCAGCATGGACGATACTGATCCGCCCCATGATGTGCCTGCAAGTCTGCGAAGTACAGTCACTACGGCATTGACCTCGTTTTCGAGTTTCTTTATATGGGGTGCCCAGGATAGCTGCCTATCAAGTATTATGCCTAGAAATCGATGCTGTTTGACAATCATTAGAGGGTGTCCTTCCAGATTAAGAGTGAAATTTTTTAACTGCCTTCGAGTGAAGGGCAATACAGCTGTCTTTGCGTGTGATAGTACCATTCCTCTCTCTCTCAAAAATTTGTTGATTATATTTATGCCGTCTTGCAATGCCATTTGAAGTAGTTGAGCATTAGACCCAGATGTCCAAATACACACATCATCTGCATACAGTGAAAATTTTAATTGTGATGGCAGCCTTCTTGGTAAATCAGCCATGACGCAGTTAAAAAGGAAGGGGCTGAGTACGCTTCCTTGTGGTACTCCCTGTTTGACAACATGTTCAGCACTCTTTCCTTCACCCGTCTGAACAAAGATTTTGCGACCTGATAGAAATTCAGAAATCCATCGCAAGGACCTGCCAGACAGTCCAAGTTCCAACATGCTTCGCAAAACATGAACGTGACTAACAGTGTCAAATGCCCTCTTGATGTCTAGGAATACTGCTATAGTCATGTTCCCACGTGCACGCTCGTGCTCCACACAGGTTACTATATCTAATATTGCATCCATTGTGCATCTATGTTTTCTAAGACCTACTAAGTAGTTGGACAGCACATTCGTTTCATTACACCACCATCGTAGTCGCGCGTCAATCATTTTCTCCATTACTTTGCATAAACAACTTGTCAAACTAACAGGGCGGAAGGATTCAAGGCACAAGGGCGTCTTACCAGGTTTTAAAATTGGTATGATTCGAGCGACTTTCCAAGAGTCAGGTACAGTTTCCTCTATCCATAAGTTGTTATAGATGTCTAAGAGAGCATTTGTACCTGTCGGTCCGAGGTTTCTTAGCATATTGTACGTAATGCCGTCCGGCCCAGCAGCGGACTTTTGGCGACATGATGCAATTGCACATTGAAGCTCGCTCAATGTGAAAGTATGATCTAATTGAGGATGTTGGGTCCAGTAGCAAGCAGTAATTTTGCGCTTAGCCAACACTACTGAAATATCAAACTCTGCACATTGCGATGAGAAAGCAGGTCTGGAAATAAGCTCACAAAATTCATCTGCTACTATTATTTCACACGTGTCCCGTGCTACAGCGAGAGCACGAAATGGGAAGCTCTGTGTTACAGGTCCGCTTAAAGAACGAATTACTAGAAAAATTCGTGGGACAGCCGTGTGAGGAGACAGCGTGCCGCAGAAGTCGCGCCAGCGCCGTTTGCCTAGATTTTCCATTCGTCTGCGCATTACATTGTGTATTTTCTGAGCATTTCTGTATGCTTCTAAACTTCCGCTCCGTCGGTAAGCTCTTTCGGATCGGCGTCGGATGGCTCTTAGGTGTTCATATTCTCCGTCAACTGCAGCATAATCTTTTGGAATTGGGACCTTCCTTGTGCATATGTTCATATTGTCCTGCAAAAATTCTGTAAATTTTTCCGCTGTTGCATGTTGTTTAATTTGATCCGTTAGGCGGTACCGAAAAGCTTGCCAGTTGGTTAGCCTGCTGTAACGCCTGATATCACAGTACATGCTAGGGTGGTTAACAAGGATGGGAAAATGATCACTTCCGCGCGTTTCCATATCTGTTGTCCATCCCACACCATTCACTAGATCATGTGAACACAGGGTAACATCTATGCAGCTTGAGTATATATATCCACGAAGGAATGTTGGCGACCCATCGTTTAAAACAGTTATGTTGCATTTATCTATGGCGCACTCTATAACGTTACCCCGTGCATCACAATGATCACTGCCCCAGATGATGTTGTGTGCATTGAAGTCGCCACATATAAATACATTAGAATGAGCTATCTTGAAGATATCCACTAGCGCTTCTACTGAAATGCGGTTTGAAGGTTGTAGATATAGATTAATCACTGTTATACAGAGCTTGCCAAAGGATACTTTACATGCGATGAATTCCGGGAAGTCTGAATCACTGGACTGAATTTGATAATATGGTAGGTCCTTTCTGACGCACAGGAGCACTCTGCTCACAGCACCTTGACGAGAAGTCTTGTATATCACATAATTTGAGAGGCGAAAGTCGTCATTGATTCCCGCCTCTTGAATACAAAGTATTGGGAAGTTGTATTGCACAAGTAGTTTACGAAAGTCAGCACACTTCCTTCGAAGACTGTTGGCATTCCACTGAAATATGGAGACATTTTTGTAGTGGTTATTCATGTAGTGCCTGCCGCAGTTTGGGCCCGGATTGTTGACACAATAGTGCTTCTAGAGGTAACAAGGCTTTCACTTCTGGTAGGTTGTTTGCTTCCGGCAGAGCAGATAGGATTGCCTTAAGAGCTGCGAAAAGCATTGGCAAAATCAGTTGTGTCACCGATGCTGTGGTATGCTCGCTATTAGCTGGTGTTACTTCTGCAGTAGATGAGTAAGGTCGCTGAGAGGAATGTGTGCGAGTACTGGAGCTTTCTTGTGTATTACTTTCTGCCTGTTGTCGTCTGGGTTTCCGTAGCACTGATGCATAAGACTGGGAACTTGACTGTGATCCTCTTGATTGGGCTCTTGATTGCCCTATTGGTTGTTCTCTAGAGGAGGAATAGCTTGTTGGTGCTCTTGGCTGTGGTGGTTCCGGTGCCCGCTGAGGTGGGTGATCTGGCACTGGATGAACAATCTCAAGGTTTGGGGCGGGTTCATTGCGTCGCGGTTGTCTTCCATGGATGAGCTCATGTCGACGCATTCGTGCCGCTGCTTTTTTCTGAGGACAGCCTGAGAAGGAGGCGGCATGGTTCCCCGCACAGTTTGCACATGCAATGTGCATTAACTCGCATTAACTCGCATTAACTCGCATTAACCGTCCATCGATCCAAACCGATGTTAGTAGTGGGGGACTTTAATGTTGACATAAAGACAAACAGCAATTTCCTAAGACTTATGCGGGAGAACATCCCGTTCCTCTCGCTCGTAACGCGTCCCACGGCTGTGACAACCTCGCGAGGCACTTGTATAGATCTCGTCTTTGAGAATCAAGCATTGGTGTACCAAGTCGAACATATATCAGTCTATTTCTCCGACCACAAAGCTTCCTTCATGACTGTCAAGAACTGTTAGTGGAGTCTTTGTTAAAGGAATACGTGTGAAAAATAAAAAAAAAATTCTGTCATAGCGCATACATGTGTTGCCCGATTTCTTTGCCTCAATCTATCGAAAAGGTGAAACAGCTTATTTGCTGCGCTCAAATTTCGCATTAGGAAGTAACGTAATCGTCGGTAATTTTTTCAAAGGCCAATATTGATGATTCTTCGAAGCTTCCTGTTTGAATCATTCCCACACAGCTAAGCGTGGCAAGTCCTTGCGGCATGACACATGAGCTCAGTAACACGCTTTAAGAATTATTCACGCGAAAGTAATTGGTTATTAAACTTCCACAGCTCCCAGCATATGCGCCGACTTCGGTACCGACGGCTGCCCAATGATGCTGGGACTAGGCAATGATCACTAAAGATATAGGGTGCGCAGTGTAACCATAAATAAGAGATAGCGCACTAAGTGCAATGTAAATTTTATCAAGCTTTGCATGCGAAGTACCCTGAAAGTGCGTATATCGCATCCCGCTTTTTCATTTTCCCCAATGTCCACAAGCTGATAATCACATATCAGGTGTTGCAACGCATCACTACTTGCATCATGTATCAGCTTCAGTGACGTAGGATCTTGCGCGTTACGTACACAATTAAAGTCTCCAATGAAAACCAATGCACGATCAGTACAGAAATGATGTTCTAGAGATAAGAAGAAACACTCGCGTTCACGTAACTTGTTCGGGGCATAAACACGCACAAATCTAAAGCTCATACCACTGACGTCAATATCGCCACAGATTAGGCGCCCTCCCCTATCTGTAAACAAATGTAGCAAATCACATGGTGGATGTTTTCTAACAAATCACATACAACCTGAGGAAACGCCTACTGCATGGATGACACAAACATTATAGTCAGATATGAATGGAGATAGAACTACTTCTGTGTTTTCGTCAGATTCAATCTTTGTTTCTTGGATAGCAGCAATATCTAATTTTCTATTGCGCAACAAATGAAGAAGCTGTATTTGCCGTCGCTTACTTCGTAAGCCACGGACATTTAGAGTAAAAATTTAAACGGGCAATTACGGACGTTTAAAGTACCAAAATGGAAGGGAAGAGTGCCCGCCATGATTGCCTATATAGGTGTAGCGTTTAAACACTGCTCCAGAGGTGCACCTATCCCTTTTATGCGAAGCATATTACTAGAGCTCAACCCAGCTCCTCAGGCGCGGTGGTGTCGCCTTCAATACCACGTGACACCATGACGTCACGACAGAGGAGAAACGGGGCTCCAACTCGCGCCGTCACTCGCGGCGTCGCCTTCAAGGCTGACCACGTGACACCGTGACGTCACGACAGAGGAGAAACGGGGCTCCAACTCGCGCCGTCACTCGGGGCGTCGCGGCGGTATATAAGCAGCTGCGCTTGCCTCTGCTAGACACTCACGAGGTGAGATGCCTCCTGGAGACAGAGCTGCTCGTTGGAATGAGAAGCGAAGGTTGCGGCGTGCTACAGAGACTGTTTCTAGGTGGCTCTGCTACGGCGCAGCGACTACGCGCCCCGCATCGCACGCGGTGAGCGTCGAGCAACGCAGCGTTCGGCGCGACAAAGAAATGTGCGCCTGAGCAAGCGCCGCACGCCTGAGCCGACGCCGACGACACCGGCTTTTCTGCGACACGAGCTCCTTAACGCTGTCGCGTTAAAATTTAGAAAAATTTACACCCTTTGGGGCTTATCTTGTCCCACAACAATAATCGTCATCCGTCTTGCCCGCGTTTCCTTTCGCTAACGCGGCGAGCCCGGTACTTCCCAGCCACGAGCGGCATGCGCGTTATCAGTGTGACGCAGCATTCTCGACAGGAAAGTAGCGAGCGCCGAGTTTTCAGGAAAGGAAACGCAAGCAAGGCAGATGACGATTATTGTTGTGGGACAAATTTACACCCCAAAGGGTGCAACAGTTTTAAGAGTGTAGTATGCTTCGCATCCTGGGCTTAACCTTTGCTAAGCCACAGCCAGTTTTTTGATGAGGTGATGCACTGGCCACCTTTTGTTGCACGTTAACACGAGGGACATCTGCAGGAGTAGGCGTTCCCCGGAGGGTTTTTGTCAACTTTGACACTCTGGGAACGCAAGCCTTCTTTCCCGAGGGTGATGGACTGTCAGATGGCGCTGGACGCTTCTTAGCCGCCTCGGTCATCAATGCAGATTCCACTGACGGTGGGCGATCTTGAACTGGTGGCGCTGCCCATGACACAGTTGGTTCGCCGTCAGGCGCCTTAGTCTCTCCTCGTTAGCAGAGTTTTGGCTAAGACTACTGTCAGCCGATGACGGCTTAATCTGTTCTTGTCGATGAGTCTCAGGAAGTGTTTCACCAATTGCGTCCACAACTTCACCCACGTCCATTAGATGATCGGTGATGGTATCATCCTCAGCTGGTCGATCAGTCTCAGGGAGTGTTTCACCAGTTGCATCCACAACTTCGCTCACGTTTATTAGATGATCGGTGATGGTATCATTCTCAGCTGGTCTATTTCCATGAAGCTTGTCAGTGTAGGTTCCGATGCATGGATCTGCAGGGTGACCGTAGCGGTGACAGTTACTGCAGCGCGGGGTTCTGCATTGTCGCCGGATATGCCCAACTCTGTTTCACCGGAGGCACAGTGGTGGTCAGCCAGGAACCACGATAAGGCACTGGTGGTCGTATATGCTCAATAGATGTGGCAGGTTACTGGTAGAAACTCCATCTTTCAATGTAGACGCCACGTCTCGATTAGTCATTTGCCAGCCCTCCATTCCGTCACACCGCCACATCTCTCTCGTGATGGACTGCACTGTGCCATATGGCTCTAGCGCTTCAACAATCCGTCTCTGTTCGAGGTGTGGGGGTAGCCAAAGAAGCTTCATTTTGATATTTTTGCATTCCTGGTCTATGACAAGGCACTTGAGGCCCTTCACCAACAACTCGCCTTTGTCGACAAGTTTCTGTTTCGCGATGCTGTTAACACATGTCATTAACCACAAATGGCTCATGTGGTATTGTGCAGCGCCGATGATATCAGTTGCATTTAGCCCTGAAAAGAGTGCATCGCGAAAGTCCAGGGCCCGATACGGCCGCCCTGCCAGGTCAGCATGCAGGAAAACTGAATTTAGAAGGGTGTTGCGAGTGGGTAGACGAGGAAGAACGACTTTATAGTTACCGGAATCAGTAGTTGATGGTGGGTGTGATCATCGGCCGAGGGCCGATGCGCTGTTTCCAGCGGAGCTCATCATCATCATCATCATATGTACTTTATTTCTCGTCCGAGCGAGAGGAGACTGGGACTAAAGGCACGCAGGCCTGACAGAGGTCCCAGACCCCACGGTTACAACAGTGGAAGAAAATCATTGCAAATGAATACACATATAACGTACATATATATTTCACACAAGAGATCATAAATTCATGAACAAAAATGATTACAATATTTGTTCGTTAGAACCAGTAAGCCTCATGATGATTAGCACAGTATGCGCTCCTTATTAGATCATACATGTCTACACACAGAGGCAATAAAATGAAAAATGTTAATAATTAGTGAAAGCAATGTCATCGGTGAGTAATAATGCATTAAGCTGTTTTTTGTAGGTACTTTCTGAAGCACTGAAGTTTAACAATTCTCCTACCTTGTTTACTATTTCTGTCGACTGATATATGAAAGTTTGTTTACCATAATTTGTTCTTGTTTTCGGTAAGTGTCTGGTATTCCGGCGCAGTGAATAACGAGGTATTTCATCGTTGTCTATTTTGATGACTAATTTTTGCTTGTGTATGGTCATCAGAAGTTTCTTAAAATATATTCTGTCTGCTCGAAGAAGGGAGTAGCGTTGAAATAATGGAGCTGTTTCAAGGTCTACAAAACGGCCATGGTAATTGCAGTATATACGAAGGATTCGTTTCTGTAAGAGAATTAATTTGTTGTAGTATGTTTTTGAAGTAGTACCCCAAATTAGTACCCCGTTACCAGTACCCAGCTCATCGCACTTTACCTTACGCCACGCCAGTAGATGAACATGAATGGATAATTTTCCATGTCAAGATCTAGAAGCAGTTTTAGTTTCACATAGATACGTCTCGCCCAGACATGGTAGATGCGCTATCGCCCCGCAACTAAAACTCACGCCTGTACCACAAAGAAAATTTGCTGTCCGTATTCAGTAGCATGCTTGGAAGTGCCACAACATCGATTTTTAGTTGCGATTGGTATTTTAACTTTGACAAAAGTCATAAATAAACCGCCGACCCGGGACGCTGTATGGGCTGTTACTGCCGATTTCGATAGCCGTTTCTTGTTCTTCATGCGATGGATATGCAACGTTTTCTTAGTTCAGTGATGCCTTTCAGTCGGCACGTCTGTCTAGTCATACATCTTCGTCAGAGAAGCACAGGCAAGTGCTGGGAGCCTTCAGCGACAGCACATATACCTGTGTTTATGACGCGTAGCACCGGCGCTCATCGCTTCTTGTGCTGGCACTGTAGACATGAAAAAATGGTTTATTTAAGAAAACTGATGCGAAAGCTGAAATATAGAGTGATTTATCCTTGTTAGACTTCTTGATTTCTGAGCCTAGACGCGCCGATAGCGTGCAGACGGACTCGGAAGGATTCGCTGTGCCTAAGCTTCGGTGGGGGCCGATCTCGGCGCGGGTAGCTGGCGAAAGCTAAAATGTGTGTATTTGAGCCTCAGAACTTTTTTTCGTACAATAGGGAAAGTGGAAGCGCACGAATAGCCTCAGCTTTCTTATCGGTACGATAATATCAATCAGCGGTACGCTTCGAACTCGGGGTCCGTTCGAGCACGTCTGAACGAATTCTGGGCCGCTATCCTGTACACGTTCGAACAGCCGACGTTCGATTTCGCCTCGCGCGATTGTCCAGGCTGCGCCGATATCACGGCCTAGGCCAATCTATAATGCGATGGCGTGAGGCGACATCGAACGTCGGCTTTTCGAAGGTGTACAAGATAGCAGCCCTGGATTTCATGTCCACGCTACAACACTGCGACAACGGCAACAACTCCCAGTCATATGTTACCTGCAAACTACTAAAAAACGCAGCATCCTCTGCGTTTTCTGGTTTCGTTCAAGAATTAAGGTATCCGCCCAGTCAAAAGGGAAAATGCAAAAAACGAAAATGATCTTCAGCGTCAAATGTGCATGAATAAACACGGCAGCTCACGCACCTTTATTCCAAGCTGCGACATGAAATGGGGTTTTATGACCACAAGATATAGCATTATTTAGAACAAGAGGCTAGCATCAAGCGATGAAATTTTATGAAGCATATAATATTCAGCAGCGCTCCTCCTTGCGTACTGGAAACAGTGCGGCAAAACAGAACCAGCGCAGTTTCCAGTGCGAACCAACGAACTGCATGCAGCGAGAACCAGCGCCTGTACAGCGCAGACCAGTGCGCCCCAGCGTCATGGCAATGGAACCAGCGTTTCTTCCAGTGTGACCCAGCTGTTATAAAGCGTTCTCACTGGTGTCCCAGTGGTTCCCAACGAGCGTCTGCGAACCCAGTGTGATCTAGTACCATAATCGCGCTGGTTTCACACTGGAAGGCACTGAATCAGCCTCTCTATAAGGCTTTCATAGATTACGAAAAGGCATTTGATTCAGTAGAAATACCGGCAGTCATAGAGGCATTCCGTAATCAAGGAGTGCAGACAACTTACATAAATACTTTGGAAGATATCTACAGAGGTTCGACAGCTACCTTAATTCTATGCATGAAAAGCAGGAAGATACCTATAAAGGAAGGGATCAGACAGGGATACACAATCTCTCCTGTGCTATTCACTGCGTGCTTAGAAGAAGTGTTCAAGCTATTAGGCTGGAAAGGCATAGGAATAAGGATCGACGGTGAATATCTCAGCATCCTTCGGTTTGCAGATGACATTGTTGTATTCAGCAACAATTCGTCTGCATTGTTGCTGACGAATTACAACAAATGATTGAGGACGTTAACAGAGAGAGTGTGAGAGTGGGGTTGAAGGTTAAGATGCAGAAGACAAAGATAATGATGAATAGCCGGGCAAGGAAACCAGAGTTCAAGATCGCCAGTCAGCCTCTAGTCTGTGAAGGAGTACAGGGAACCCAGATCATGAGAAGGAAATTCATAGAAGAATAAACATGGGTTAGATCGCATACGGCAGACATTGTCTGCTCCTGACTGGAAGCTTAACATTGTGCTTGAAAAGGAAGCTGTACAACCAGTGCATTTTACCAGTGCTGACATGCGGGGCAGACACTTGGAGACTGACAAAGACGCTTGAGAAGAAGGTAAGGACTACGTAAAGAGCGATGGAGCGAAGATTGCTAGGCATAACGTTAAACGACAGAAAGAGATCGGTTTGGATCAGAGAGCAAACGGGGATAGCTTATAGAGTAATTGACAATAAGAGAAAAAAATGGCGCTCGGCAGGTCATGTAATGTGCCAGTTAGATAACAGTTGGACCATTAGGCTCACAGAGTGGGTACCAAGAGAAGGGAAACAAGGTCGAGGACGGCAAAAGACAAGGTGGAACAATGAAGTTAGGAAATTCGCGGGCGCTAGTTAGAATCGGTTGGCGCAGGACAGGGGTAATTGGAGATCGCAGGGAGAGGCCTTCGTCCTGCAGTGGACATGAAACAGGCTGATGAAGATTAGGATTATGATGATTATGATGGTGATCATGACAATGATTATCTTTAGATTAGCGCGTGGCGGCAATGAAACGGTTGACAGCAGAAAACAAAACTCGTTGTCGGAGGCCTGTTTATATTAAAGGTGCACGTTCATGCACGTGGAGTTCTTAGATGCTTACGACTCTCTCATTATACGTCTGCTATACGTGGGATTGGCATTATAGATAAACATTATACATAAACATTATATAAGGCATTATACGTAGGCGTGGGCTACCTTACAGCGCTTGTAATTTTCAGATCGCCATTCTGAAAGTTGAATGCGCTTCCAAAGAACAGAAAAATCAATCAGTGATCCCAAAAATTCAATGAAGGCTGTACGCAGAGGTATAGTTGCGAAAGCGTCAAATGCCTCATTGAGCAAAAAAGCCGGCGTCTATCGTCTGGAGCAGCGAAACAGCACCGGAATTCCCATTGGCTGCGACGCCACGTCACGAGTGCGTCTCGACGGAGCTGAGCGGGCGAACGGAAATGCATACTGCCGCGATAACGCACCAACTGTTGCGTTAGGGGAAGGGCATTGCCACCTCCCCTCGCCACCTTACGCCACCTTCCCTCACTCTCGGTACGAGCGTGCCTCGGCGGAGCAGAGTGACCGAACGGAAACACCGGCTGCTTCGGTAGCACCGCAGGTGTTGTGTGAGGGGAGAGTATCCCATCGCGCAGGACGTCTGTGGCATGCGGCGTTGGCACCGCAAGCTGCTGCTGCTTGTTGGCTTGGGCAGCACGTGTTGCTATGGTGCATTACTCGCACCACAGTACCCGAAGGACCACCCAGCGACGTTCAATTGGACAGTGACGCTGTCGCATTGACAACTCATAAGAAGTACTTAAGTGTCTTCAGGTTGTTTTTTTTTTCTCTTTTCGGTAAAGAAGCATCGAAGTACATTTGTATTGTGTGTCGAGAATCCTATTTCGTACCGAAGGAGTACAACCTTAGGCGCCACTACCAGACAAAGCACTTTCGTGAATTTGGCACTCTTTCCGGCGTGGACAGAAAGTCGAAGGCCGCGTATTTAAAGCGGAGGTTGGTGGCGGAATGAGGTACCTTTACAAAAGTAAATAATCCGTCTTAGAGCAGCTACGAGGGCGTCCTTCAGAATATTCCAGCTTGTCGCACATTCAGGTCAGCCGTTTAGTGACGGCGGCATCATAAAGGAGTGCCCTATAATGGCCTGCGAAGAGATGTGCACTGACCAGAAGGTGGCCTTTCAAGATCTCAGCTTGTCAAGAATGACGGTCCAGAGAGGTGTGTATAATATTGCAGACGACTTAATAAAAGAGCTCCAGGGGCGCTGCACCTTGTTCGCCTACTACTCCTGTCATCAAGGACAGAGTAGGACACATTTGAGTTGCTTGTTTTCGTTTGGGGTGTGGATGAAAACTTCTATGTTACCTAGGAACTTTCTGACCTGTGTTCAAGGAGAAGAGATAGCAAGGAATTCAAGAACTTCATCGAGGAAGTCAGCCTGCCCTGGGAAAAGCTCGCAGGTGCGTGCACAGACGGAGCCTCGGCTGTTGTTGGGAGGAGAAACGGAGCCGTCGCGATATTCGAAGCATGCAAAGGTGTGGAATTTAAGTACCGCTGCGTACTGCGCCATGAAGTGCTCTGTGCCAAGGTTATGAAATTTGACCATGTGGTGAGCACTGTGACGTCAGTCATGAACCCGTATCACGCTGAAGTCCGCTGGCTAAGCCGTAAGAATATTTTGAATGTCTTCGTGGCGCTCAAAGATGACTTCTATAGTTTCTTAAGCGATGAAGGGAGAAACGTTCCGGAGCTCCAAGACGGCAAGTGTCTATGGGACCTAGCATTCCTCAGGGATTGAAAAGGTGATCCTAATACACTTAACACAATCCTGCAAGGAAAATATAATCTCATTAGGGGCATAATGAGCGTCATATTCGCTCTAGGAGAAACTGCACTTGTTCTCGTCGCAGCTCACATGCAGGAACATACTGCATTTTCTTACCTGCCAGGTGCTATATTCTGATGAAAGGTTCTATTCTGAAAGGTTCCAAAGTCGCTTGAAGACGATAATTGGTGCTACCACCTGTTTCACGACCGGTTGATGGTGACGCCGGAAGGCTGCATGCGGCTCCAGAGTGCAGCTAGACCTCATCGACCTGCAGTATTCGCCGCAATTAAAAGCCCTGCACCGGGAGCAGCCCCTCCTTCGGTTTTATGAGAACCACGCTAGGAAGAAATACAGAAACATAGTTAACAATGTCCTGAAACTAGTGTCTCCCTTTGTAATTACGTACCTCTGTGAGCAGGCGTTCTCTTTGATGACTTTAACCAAGAGCCCGCCTTTGGTCTTCAGTGACCGATACAACATTAGAAGACGTTCTGAGGACGGTAACGAATGCGATGACACCAAACATCGAAAGCTTTCCTGCAAGCAAAAGTTGTACTGTTTTCCAAAAGTTGTAATTTTCCAGGGTGGCTCCCATATAAGTTGGTTTTGGTACTTGCGGTCACTGAGTTGTGCAGCCCTGATCTAAAGCATCAGTTGAGGCAAGCTTGCCGTAGGGAGCTATATAGAGCGTTTGTTGCGCGCAAGACAGTACAGTATACAGCAGCACTCCCACAAGGTCCAAGATTACGTGGCAGCTTCAATACGCTGCCACGTAAATTTAAAACAGATTTGAGAACTTGCCTTGCGGCTGCAGAGCACGTGCAGACGCACTTAAGACGGTGCATGTCTCCGCGCACATTGCACTCGCTACGCAGCGGCTATTGCATCAATTAATGTTTGCATAAAAAAGAAGTTTGCGTAGACGATGCTTAAACGATAGCGGTGTAGACATTATGGTCACCCCCTTCAAACGCGACTAGGCAAGCGAAAATCACATTTTGGGTCTCTATGCCAAATGGAATTATAGGGTTCGATTTCCATAGTTCGTACTTAGAGAGAGCTGCACTTCAGCCACTTGGCAGCCAGAGCTCGTCCTGTGTTCCTCCTTTGTCAGTGTTTATTTTGCGATGTCTTTCGCCAATGAATTCGCACGAACTAGCTCACACTTATACCCTTTTTATGAAATGCACGTAAATTCGTCTCAGCCGCCAAACTCTTCCCGGTGCGTGATCTTCGATATCATTAGAACGGAAGCGTATTCCCTTCTCACACGTTACTATATTCCCTATGTATTTAGCAAATGTAGGTGCTCACGAATGCTAGATGGTCAAATTTCCTTCTTGTTGCAATATTTGTGCAATATTTGGCAAGATTTTTGAAGAAGCTTGGTGACGATGTGGGATAAAGGCTCACGCCCATGCCCCACTGCTTTTCTGCCGATATTTATGTTTATTTTAAATCAAATTTAAGGCCCCTCGAGATATTTTTACACAGGCAATCATATCCTTGGCGATCTTTCACAGTGGGTGTGCACCACAGTTCTTAGATGCATCACGATCATATTTTTTTAACAAAAGCTAGAATTGTCGGTATGAAGTGGTTACGCTCTAACCTGCTACTCTACACTGCATATGAATAAATGGGAACAAAATGAGCTATGAACAGAAGAGGTATAACGGGGCCGTATGTACAAGTACTGCCCAGTAATGTCTGTTTAGCGCGGGAGAGGTGCGGTTCTATGACGTTTGCGCGATTGTACCGGAGGTGGTGTCTGTTTCGAAAGTAGCATTGTTTGTTAGCACACGCTATGGCATGGGCAGGCTTGCAACGACAACGACCATAGCGCTAAATGGGTGGTCAGGCCCGATTATTAGCGATCACCACCATTTCATTTTCAGGGGATGGCTCCCCTAGGAAGTGAGACACTGGTGCTGGGGAGTGACGTGGAGCGGTATAAAGTGAGACGCATGATCACAAATGATCTGCACGCTTGATTACAAATGCTCGGAAGCAGCAGACGCACACTGCTTCGAACTGCTGTCTTCTCAGCTGGACCGCGCAAATTGTGTTCTTCGGCGCAGGGCTGATACTATCGTGACGCGTACTCTAGTACACGACGCAAACTCCTTCGAGGATTTAACCGAATCAAGTCTAGGCTCATACAGTACTTGTCCAGAAAAAAAAGATATCTCAATAAAGATGACCGCTGTTGCAATCAGATTTTTAAAAAAATATTGTCTTATAGGGACCCTGAAACGATTTTATTGATTTTCTACAAACGTACTGAGTCGTTAGAGTAGGTCCGTCTGGTCATTAATTGACGCACCTAAGTGCTCCGCGTAAAGCGTGTAATTTATTACAAGGTTTTAAAAACGTACATTGGTGCTGATCGCAGCACACTGCTCGGCGGAATTTTCAGCCGCCCCTACCCATATGACGTAAATCACCCATGTGACGTCATGTGGGGGAACTATCTGATTGGCTGCCCAGGGCGCGTTATCGACAATTTTTCCACCTTTATGGTGAGCAAATGATGCTTGTGATAGTTGGAATGTTACTTATTTGTTTCTATGAAAAGAAAGCAACAGAAAGAGAATGCACAAGAGCAATTTCTCATTGCTCTTAAAGGGCCCCTGAAACGGTTCGGACAAATTTTGTAGACGCGTAGGGTACATCTTAAGTAGAGCATTCGCACCGCAATTTAAGTGAAGCGTTACGTATTAATGGAGTTACAAGCGATTACAACTTACCCCCCTCCCTAGCCATGCTTTTCCCCCTCAACTCACTCGCCGAGCGATCGGGGCTAAGCTCCGCCTTCACTGGTTCGGCTTCACAATGCGACGTCACATTGTCCACTTCCGGTTGTTTTGGAGCCCGCCCCCGCCCGCGCGAAACGTCTCCGCTGGCGGTTTGGCAATCAACCCCAGGCGAGAGCTATCGAAGCAGCGTGCGTTGCGAGCATGCTGTCGTAGCGCCAAACGTGTCTGGTATTGCGGTAATCACCCACTAGCAGAATGTTTCGACGGAACGGTGAAGGCATAAACTCAAGCTGATGAAGGAGCTTTAGCGTAGAAGTACGAGAGCTGCCTGATCGGTCTCCACGGTGCAGCCACCCGTTGGCGCAGAGCTTAACCAGCCAAAAAACGAGCTAATATTGCTCTAACCAAGTGTAAAACATTTAAAACATTTACAAAAACAACGTGTTAACCATTACACTCCTGTGAAAAATACACACCAGCAGCAAAGAAGAATACACTTCGTTACTGCTTCTGTGTATAGTTGAGCTCCGTGCCACCAGGTGGCGGCACCGTGCAGACCATTCACATTCGCGCTTCTGCTCATCCCGTTACGGCACAGTCAAGCGGCCAGAACCTGTCCCCTTAATCTTGCGTTTGCCATAATACCGGACTAGCGAAACGCTATTGCGTTAGTAATCTTACGGTGTAAAGGGACGGCCGCAATCGCGCAAATCCTGGCGCCGATCGTATAGCGGCTGTCCAATGCGCTGCAGCCAGTGCACTCGTCTACTGGCTTGCAGAAGGACACGAAGTCACAGCTTGACTTATTGCCAGTCGCTACGTTTGCAGTCCACAACACAACAAAGTCGAATCATAGCGCTCGCGAAAAGACAGACCGACACTGACTGCGGAGCTGTCGTCAAAGACGGAGCACCTTGTAACACAAGCAGACGAAACTTGCTGTGTGCCGGAAGTGCTTAGGTGTACTGAAAAATTGTTCTTGTGCATTCCCTTTATGTTACTTTCTTTTTCCAAAAGCAAATTAACTAACATTCCAACTATTACAAATACGATTTGTTTACCATAAAGTTGGAAAAACTATCGATCACGCGCCCTGGTCAGCCAATCGGATAGCTCGCCCCACTGACGTCATATGGGTGATTTCCGTCTATGGGTAGGGGCAGCTTAAAATTCCGCCGAGCAGTGTGCTGCGATCGGCAGCGATGCGCATTTTTAAAACCTTATAATAAATTACACGCTTTACGCGGAGCACTTAGATGGGTCATTTATTGACCAGAAGGACCTACTCTAACGACTCAGTACGCTTGTAGAAAATCGTCAAAATCGTTTCAGGGTCCCTTTAAGCACTTGCGCCACACAGCAAGCGTCGTCTGCTTGTGTTGCAACGTGCTCCATTTTGATGAGAGCTCCGCGGTCAGAGTCTGTCTCAGTCTTTTCGCGAGCACTATGATTCGACTTTGTAGCGTTGGGGAATGCAAACGTAGCAACTGGCAATATGTCAAGCTGCGGCGTCGTGTCCCTCTGCAAAGCAGCAGACGAGCGGACTGACTGTAGCGCATCGGACTGACGCTATCCGATCGGCGCCAGGATTTACGCGTTTGCGGCCGTCACTTTACACCGAAAAATTACTAACGCAATAGCGTTTCGCGAGTTCGGTATTAGGGTAAACGCAAGCGCAAAGGGACAGGGCCCGGCCGTGTCCCCTTGCGTGTTTTGCACGGGATGAGCAGACGCGCAAATGTGAATGGTCTGCACGGTGCAGCCACCTGGTCACACAGAGGTCCACCACAAACCGTAGCAGTAACTAAATGCATCCTTCTTTGCTGCTGGTGTAAATTTTTCGCAGGAGTGCAATCGTTAACACGTTGTTTTTGTAAACGTTTAAAATGTTTTACACTTGGTTAGAGCAATATTAGCTCTTTGATTGGCTGGTTAAGCTCTGCGGCAACGGGTAGCTGGACCGTGGTGACTGATGAGGCAGCTCACGTACGTCTACGCTAAAGTTTTTTCATCAGCTTGAGTTTATGCCTCCAATGTTCCGTCGAAACGCCCGGCTAGCCTGTGGTTACCGGGATACCAGACACGTTCGGCGCTGCGACAGAATGCTCGCAACGCACGCTGTTTGGATAGCTCTCGCTTGAGATCGACTGCCAAGCTGCTGGCAGAGAGTTTGGCCAGGCTTTGTGCGCTTGCTCCTAGAGAACCGGAAGTCGACAACACGACGTGCCGTTATGACACAGAGTTAGTGAAGGCGGAGCTTAGCCCCGATCACTCGGCGAACGAGTTGAGGGGAAAATGCATGTCTATGGAGGAGGGTAACATGTAATCATCCGTAGCTCTCTAAATATGAGACGTTTGACAGAAATGTGGTGCGAATGATTAACTTTAGCTGTACCCTACGCGTCTACAAAGTTTGTCCGTACCGTTTCAGGGGCCCTTTAATAAAGCGAACAGAATTAAGAGTGTTCAAATAGTAGACGTAAATACTTATCGCCCTGAAACTAAGACCACCAACAACGAAACGTCGCTAGCATGGCCTTGTCTGGCCGGGATTACTTTATTTGAGAATTTATTGAGCCCATCATTAATTTAGCCACTGGGAGCTTCTGCCGAGCCTATTGATACTTATTCTGTACGCATGCATCACATGCTGCATTGCAGAAGCAATGCTATTTAATGCACACTTTTGTCTCCCGTGGTCAGTTAGTATATTAGAGGACACAGGCGCATTTTTAGTGTACAACGTTCTTTAAAGGGTCAAAGTTCTGGCCATCCTGAGCTGACAAGCGCAGAGCATGCAATGAACGCTAACGATCATGTTTGCAAAGATTTCCCTCGCTACGCGCCGCGGAAAGGTCTCAAATTTCAATACGAACGCCGTTTTCCCTTTCCGTCGCGGCGACCGCGCTGCAAGCGAGACGGTGACATACTCGCGTCCCTACGCCTGCGTGCTCGGGTCCGCAGTGTGACGTCGCTCGTGGTGACACGTGACTTCTAGAATTATTCAAGGCACAATCTGTTATTTGTCTGATCTGTTGCTTGAATTGACGAATTGAAGTTTAGAGAAATAATAAAACACGCAAACGGCAAGTCTGCGTGTTCTTTTGTTTTACTTCGCACCGAAGCAAGAGAGATGTACTTCCGCTTCGTCTGCTTGTTCCTACGGTCATGCAGTCACGTGCGCAGGTACAGAAACTGTCATTTTCTACCGTGTTGCAGCGTGTGATCATGCTCTGCGATCCGCTTGCTCTGCCTCAGCATTTGTGTAGCATTGAATTAAAGCGCTAACCCGGTTTTCTTGTGCACAGCGCATAAAATTGGGCGCTGCGCGAGAAGACACAACAGCTCGCGCGCAACACCGTCAGCGGAAGTGCTCAGTGCCGCAAAGAAAAAAAAAAGCCAGAAGAAAATGAAAAATGAAGGCGGGGCACCCGTGACGTGTGCGTCACGCGATCCTCGAGGTGCAGTGTAGGGGAACGCAGGGAAGGAGTTTCGCTTGCAGCGGCTAGACGGGGATAGTGGAGAGAGTGTTTCGCTTGGCAGTGGAGCACGCCTCTGGAATTCCTGGGTTCGCGGAACCGAAATATATTTATCTCGGCAATTAACGAGCCGATTTGAAATTTTTTCGCGGCAGAACGCTCTCTAGACGACGTGTAACAACTTACAGTGTATAACCAAAATTTTCTAAGGGGCCTGGCGACATATCGCCTCAGAGAACGGGCTAACGCTCAGCACTTTATTACTCCAAAGTTCACGTACCCTCGCAAGTAATACCAGTTGAAAGGGGACACTATCTGTGCTGGTTTCAGCAGAGTATGGGTCGTTTTCTTTATTTTTATTTAGTCTCTCGCGTGGGAAGCCCCGAAGTTAAGTTCAGCACGCTTTGGTGTGATGCTGAAAACGTTACTTGCGGAATCAAAATTACTGAGCAGAAAACAACAAAAATTCGGGCAGAACTCGTATACAATGACCATCCAAATGTGCGAATAACCGAAACGTGTCATGCTTGAGGCGTATACTGCATCCGGGATCCTCTCGCGCTTGTCGCGGCGCCGCCGTGAAATCTGCACATCACAGTGGCCCACACACAGCGACCCAAGTTGGTGTGTAAGAGGATCCATTTAATACCGGCACATACTCAGTGGTCCATATCCAGTGGCACTTACCCAGCAGCAGATACCCAATGGCATATACCCGTGGGAATGGCCCACATTTTCAGACCGCACTACCTTCGGGATTGCTGTATATGTTTGGTGGGATAGATCGTGAGCTAGAGAGCTAGAAATAAAGCTAGTCTGACAATTCCAAGAATGCTGTTCGCATTAATACCCACTCCGTACAATCACAACGACCACGACTGACGTCAGATGAGCCGCGCCGACGAAGCAGTGCATCCACATTTCGCCATCATGATACAGTTGTGACTTTGGTTGTTCTCACAACAAAAAATGAAGGTGATGATGCTTTTTTATTTATTTATTTATTTATTTCAAGTACCCTCATGGCCCTACGGGCATTATTGAGGGGAGTGGAACAAGACATACAATAATACAGATAACAAGATATGTAAATACATTCATGGGTCACAGCATTACATGTCATTGCATTATAGCATAGCATTGCATACATAACATTACAAAGCTCACTGCACTGAGTTTTACAGATTTCACAGATTTCAGCAATTGTGCACATTCATGGAAGGCTAAGAAAACGAGAAAAGAAAACAACTAACAACGCAAAACTTGAAAATCAGCAACACAGAGTTCGTGAGGGACCACGAAAGGAAAGGCGCGCATGTCATGAAGAAGAAACGTAGACACTTAACTTATTCTTAAAGTGCTCGAGATCATCGGCGAGTGCCACATCTGCTGGCAAGTGATTCCACTCGTATGACGTAGTTGGAATGAAAGAAGTTAAGCGAGCGGTGGTGTGACAAAGTGGAACGCCCACTTTGCGTGGATGGTCAATGCGCGATGAAACATAGGTGGGTGAAAGGAGCAAAGCGTTTTTCAAAACAGGATTCAGATTGTAGATCTTAAAAAAAAGACAGAGTCGTGAAATTTTCCTGCGCAATGAAAGTAATGGTAGTGACAAAGTGTTTTTCATTAGTGTTACACTTGATGTGCGGTCATAGTTGTGGAGGATAAAACGAGCGGCACGGTTCTGAACAGCTTCCAACACAGATATAAGTGACTTAACTTGAGGGTCCCATATCGACGCAGCGTATTCAAGCTTTGAACGAACCAGTGTTTTATAAAGTAGGAGTTTGACGGAAATGGGCGCATTAGAAAAGTTTCTTTTTCTGTAACCGAGCATGCGGTTTGCGTTTCCAGTAATGTAGGTGATATGCTGATTCCAGGATAAATTTGATGTCAGATGTACACCGAGGTATTTATACGGGGTAACCGGGGCTAACGAAGCATTGTTGATGCTGTAAGAGGCTGGTGGCGACACGCCTTGACGTGAAAAGCGCATGGATTTGCATTTTGATGTGTTTAAGACCATTTTCCATTTAGCACACCAGTCAGTAACGCAGTTAAGATCTGCTTGCAATAAGTGGACATCATTAGTGTTTTTAATTTCACGGTATAGTATACAATCATCTGCGAAGAGTTTGATGGAAGATTTTATATTGGTAGGCAGATCATTAATGTACACAAGGAATAACAAGGGTCCGAGTACCGATCCTTGTGGTACCCCAGACCTAACCGGCATTGAAGATGATTGAAGACCATTAATGTGGACAAACTGTGAGCGCTTAGACAAAAAACAACGAATCCGTGCTAGAACATTCGGGTCGATGTGAAGATGAGCAAGCTTATACAATAGTAAACTATGGGATAATTTATCGAAAGCCCTGCAAAAATCTAAGATGATGACGTCAACCTCTGAACCTTCATCAAGAATGGAATAAATGTCGTTGCTGAAAGATAATAACTGTGTTTAACAGGAAAACTGCTTCCTGAAACCATGTTGTGTAGGCGTAAAAAACGAAAATGATTCAAGAAAACCAGATAATTGAGAAAAGATTATATGCTCCATGATTTTACATGAAATGGAAGTTAATGATGTGGGACGATAATTGAGGGGTGAATGCCTGTCGCCAGATTTATGGAGTGGAATCACTTTTGCCACTTTCCATTCGTGTGGTATATCTCCTGTTTCAAGCGATTGCTCACATATCTTTAGTAAAAAAATTGCGGAGTACACTTCAGTATTTTTCAGGACTTTGGTGTTAATGTTATCAGGCCCGCAAGAAGAGGAGATTTTCAAATTGTTAATTATGTTGATAATTCCGTCATAGCTAAACCTGACAGGGTCCATTGGAAAGCTTATGTTACATGCATAGTCTCTAACATTAGTAATGTTAGTTACGGTACTTGAAAAAGCGGCACAAAAGGTCTCGTTAAGGATCTCGGCGACATCAGTGCTTGAAATAGGGTTTGACTGAGGGTCAATGAGAGATATTAGTGACTGCTCTCGTTTATTGACACTACTCCAAAATTTTTTTTGGATTGCTTGTTAAAAACGTTGGCAACGTCACATTGAAGTAGTAGTGCTTCGATTCCTTCAAAGACTTCTTGTAGCTAGTAACAGTTTTTTTCAGTGCTGACCAGTGCTCACGCTTTCCTGAAGACTTAGCTTTGCGGAAAAGCCTCCTTTTTTTGTTTGCCAGACGTTTTAATGAGCGGTTGTACCATGGATAGTGGCAGTTAGTTAAAAGCTTTTTTCGAGGAATATAGAAGTCGACCAATTCACAAAGCTTGTTTCTGAAAAGTTGCCAATTGGTATTTACGGATCTTTCGTTGAAGTTAGCCAGAAATTCGTCAAGGAAGTTTGCAAGTGTTTTATTAATTGCAGTGTAATTTCCTTTAGCATAATCATATATTACTTTTATATTGTTATGCGACGTTCGAGCAGGGAAGTTCAACATCACATGTAGTAATGAATGATCGCTTATACCTGATAAATAGGAAATATTGGAAACAGCATCAGGGGCCGTTGTTAGCAACAAGTCTAATACACTGGATGTTGAAAATGTGACCCTCGTAGGCTGCGTTATTACTTGTGTTAAACAAAAGTCGGAGCAAAGATTTACAAAATTAGACGATTCTGTCGAAGAGTTGATAGTGGTATACGAAGTGCTAGACCATTTAATATTAGGGAAATTAAAATCACCAAATAAAAAAACTGGAATATTCGGAAACTTGGCACACACAGCGCTCAGCGCGTCATGAAGGTCGCTGCAAAAACCAATCCCAGTAGAGGGCGAACGGTAGCATGCACATAATAGAAGCTTTTGATATTCAGTCGTGATCTGCACACAAAAATTCTAGCGTCGTATGAATATCAATGTGAAGGCTATCGAGATGATCAGAAACAGCGACCAGAACACCGCCACCACGTGCGGCTGCGCGATCACAGCGAAATATGGAATACTGCTTTTGGGTGCAGAATTGCAGATTTGATTGTGCAGATTTGTATGGATTCTTGTATAAATGTGTATGCATCTACCAGGCGTTGAAATGATGTGGTTATGCGAAATATTGCCAATTCCGTGGTGTAGTTACATGTCATAGCCACAGCCAAGAAGAAAAACCAGAAACTGAAAAATGAAAGGATGCATTTTTTTATTTTTCAAGCAGCGCTCCCCGTTCAAAAAGACGTCTCCAGTGAAAAGAAAAATAAACGGTATCCCCACTACTCTTCAGCCGTGCGCCGATCTAGCAGGTATTGATGTGGGCGTTACACAAGCGCTGGTCTTCGTCACAGTCTGGCCCTCATTCACCAACAATGCGGCGGTACAAGCCTTGGAGTCGGGCCAGCAGCAGGTGGTATCTGCATGTTACCGTCCTGGAGCTAAATGGGTCTTTCATCTCGCATCCAGTCAGATGGAGCTGACCTTGGACTAGCTCGACGTACTTTCCGTAGAGCTCCACGAATGCGTTCAGGATGACGGTCTGCAGGCGCGGATCTTGCGGGGCCTTGTTCTGAAGGCAAGCTTCGACCGTGTTGCACACGGCAACCCGGATGGTTTCGTGGCGGAGGTAGTCGTTGTATCCGCTAGCCTCGCCCGGTTCCTTTCGCTTCACGAGAGCGGGTTCGTTGAAGTACGGCTCTTCTGTCATCAACGACAAAAGCGCGTTTAGCACGCCGCGAATGCGGTCCGCCGGCTTCCAGGTAGTCCCTGGCCAGGTGCCGAGGATGCTAAGGCAAATCATGCCACTCTCGTTGAAGTTGGGGCCAAAACGCACACGTCCGCCGTCCGTGGTCATGAGACGCACCTGTGGAGGCTTCGCGGGGTACTCGGGTTGGCACCTCATCACGAACCAGAAGAATCCACCCTCGTAAGGCGTCCCGGCGGGTCCGAGCAGGAGCGCCTGGATTCTGGTGACGTCGTCCTGGTCAGTCACGACATAGTTTCCTGGAACTGGCTTGCTGTAGATGTCGACCAGGGCCCGCTTGGTCTCCAGGATGCACAGGGGAGATGGCTGCTCTCGCAGGCGCCTCAATGGGTCCCAGAATTCCAGATACGATGTCAGGCCTAGTTCCGGGGCTTCGCGCTCTCCTCGCTCATGAGACATTGTGACTGCTGTGCTTACGACAGTAATGGAGGCATTAATGATGATGATGATGCCCTGGATGAGTTTGGCGCTTACCCACTCGCGGGGATTGGCCAAGAGTCGGGCAGACTTTGCTTATGTGTTCAGAAAAGGAGGTAAAAATCTAAAATTTTGTTACATGAATTTAGGCGAGGGAAAATCGAAACGGTTCAGTAGATTGTCATGCTACGTAGAGGAGAAAAAAAATAATTATCTTTAATATATCAATGAGGCAATAGAGGAGGAATGAATAGAATAATATGGTCATCAATGAAATCGGTTTGATTCAATAAGAAATTTTTCTAAGGCGAAGCATCATCATCATTACTCATCCTCTGCGTTTATTCCATCCTCTTTTTCCTCCCTCTTCGGCGGCTCCAAGCACGCGCCTTATAATGGCGCTGCGGTAGGCAGCGACGCCTTATATGACAACAGTTTCCTGCCGGATTGCCCCCGTGGGAGGAGGAGGAGGAAATAACTTTATTGTGTGTCCTGAGAGTTGGTGGGGAGGGCCAAAGTCCCCGCCTAGGTGACGGCCAGGAGTTCATGGGTCCTGGCGGCAACCTCGGTTTGTGATTTACCAGTGTCATGTGGAATTGCAAAGAGTGCCTCAGATAGCCAGCTGCATCAATCTATGTCTGGTTGTACAAATCTTTCTTCGTTATATCTCAGGAGGTTTACACTGCTATTTTGTAACAAGTGAAATTTCAGGAAGGGACGAAATCAGCAGCAACAACAGACTACTAGGACGATCATCAACAAAACTCGAATATATAGTAAAACACGTGATCATTGGATTAAGAAAAAAAATATATAGCACATGAGAAGCATTCTGAAAGTTAGGCCGCGATTTCGTAGCGATGCTATTGTTTTCGCTATTCGTTAGTGGTCTGACCGACGCCTCAGCCCTTGTCAGCCGGCCGTTAGCGGTGGGCGACAAGCGTGGCATAGAATCGAGCGGTAAGCATCGCTACAAAATCGCAGTCCTTACTTTATTACGCACTAGCCCTAACCTACGATTGCCATGAGCTGACATCCAGTTCTCTCTCTCTCTGTATATATATATATATATATATATATATATATATATATATATATATATATATATATATATATATATATATATATATATATATATAAAGAGAAGGCCCGCGTCTCACTGAAATGTCCCGATTAAAAACAAACCTTGTTATTGTATTATCGGCCGATATCTGCTCTGGATAACAGACAAATTCGCGAAGACACTCAAGAACATAAACGATACAGGCAGGTTGTCGCGGCGCAGATCTTAAAACCCAAATGCATACATACAAAAATCTTCATACAAGGCTATATCTGCTCAATCGTCAAACTTAGCTATCGTGTGCCAAAGCGCTAAGCCCATCACAGATCGACGTATACATTACACATGTACTATAATTGAGGGAACGCCGACATAACGAAGAATTTCTTGCCAGGAAACTACTGAGCAAACAGCAACTTTCTGTGTTAATAAGTGTTTTCTTATTCAGTCATAGCAATCAAGGCGGGTAGCATATACTTCACAGAAGAGTACTAGTACGCTGCAACATCAGACGAAGCTTTCGTGAAATTGCTTGCTAAATTAACACAGCAACATAAGCAACCTGCGATCAGAAAGCACTCTGTTCTGGCTAGTTACAGGACTCTCATTACATAAACCATAAGCTTCAAGAATGAGCGCAAGCGCCAAGCTTGCTTTCCTTTCAAGACGTAGTCAGCAAACGCTTCTTCGTCTCACACGTACCGTGGCACCGATGTTCCTCTGGCGCAAGCACTGTAAAACTTTCGATGAACTCCAGCTCCGCAAAATCACCACCTTCAACAAAGTCTTCCATACACTATGATTCGAAACCCCAGTACCAGACTTTTCACGAGAGCGCGGGCGGGCACCTTGGCAGAACAAAGGAAGCTCGGACGGGTGCTGCAGTAGGGCACTCACTGTCGACACTGGTGGCACACTGTCGACACACGGTGAACTAATGTCGTTACACGAGTCCGGAAGGATTTGCGTTGGTTAATGCACACGACAAGGTGCACAGTTTGTCTAGGCACTTCTAAAACATAATTCCAGTATGGCCTTACAGCAACGAGCACTTCGTATAACCAACGTGGTCTGCGAATCAAACAAATACTGCGGTAGCGCTACACTGCGGTTCTTCGAAAAATGTATCGTAAATTAGAAAATTGCGTGTTTTTTCCTAATAAGAATCGGTAGAGACCTTCTAACGAATTTGGTGGGTTCAAAAAGTGTGTAAATTGTAAAAGTATGCAATTGCGATACGAAGTTTAAGGAAATGTATATATAAAAAAAAACGAAGTGGATATTGCCTCCAAGATTCCCACCCGCTTTAGCCGCACACAGTTTTCAAAAGCACGCCTTCGTTATCGGATTTTCTTACTCAAGCGAAGCCGCCGCTGAGAGGAGGGCAGGAATTTAGGCCCCATTTGGTGGGCTTACGGTATCTGGGTAAGCTTGCTTATTTAGAAAGCATATACATGGACTTAAGCCGAACCATGAGCGAACTTTAGTTGGCGAACACGAGCCTATCAGCGCGCCGTCCATGCAGGTGCGTTTGCTTGCAATGGTGGATGGCCTACTGGCTTCTTTGACACCTACCGAGCGCACATTCATGATCACCGCCCATATACACGCTTCCAGTGCCCAGTGAAGCGCCGGATTATGGTCCCGGTGCCGCGCTCTGGATGCTGGGGTGCTGGGCAGGCGCGGCGTACTGGGAGGCGCTGGCGCGAAAAACACCTCTAGCGTGTTAAATACGTGGTGCCTTGACATCCCATACATTTTTTGAACGCAGAAAGCAACAGAGAGCGTTTTAGTTCAATAAAAAAGAAAATAAATGTAAAAATAAAAAAGCTGCGACCAGGATTCGATTTTCCGACCTACACATGCCCAGGCAGGGTACTCAACCGCTGCGCCACGCCAGCAGATTTAAAAAGAGGGGATAGTTTGTAAGCTTAAACTCAAGAAGCAGTTTTAGTTTACCAGACATACGTTTTGCACAGACGTGGTAGTACGGTAGATGCGCTATCGCCCAGCAACTAAAACTCACGCCTCTACCACGAAGGAAATCTGCTGTCCGTATTCAACATGCCTTTCAGTCGACACGTCTGCCTAGTCATATATCTTCGTCAGAGAAGGGCAGGCTAGTGCTGGGAGCCTTCGGCGACAGCACATATACCTGTGTTTATGACGCGTAGCATCGGCGCTGATCGCTTGTGCTGGCACTGTAAACATGAATAAATGGTTTATAATTGTTTATTTAAAAACACCGATGCGAAATTTAAAAAAGAGTGATTTATCCTTGTTAGACTTCTTGATTCCTGCGCCCAGACGTGCCGATAGCGTGCAGACGGACTCGGAAGGATACGCTGTGCCTCAGCTTCGGTGGGGACCGATCTCGGCACGGGTAGTTGGCGAAAGCTAAAATATGTCTATTTGAGCCTCAGAACTCTTTTTAGTGCAATAGGGAAAGTGGACGCGCACTAATTGCCTCATATTTGTTATCGGTGCGATAATATCAATCAGCGGTAGGCTTCGAACTCAGGGCACATTCGAGTGCGTCTGAACGACTTCTGCATTTCATGTCCACTCCGCAACACTGCGACAACGGCGACAACTCCGAGTCATATGTTACGTGCGATCTAAAAACAGTTTGTGACGTGCACAACGAATGTAGTCTACCAAATTCCCCTGTCTTGCGGCAGTAAATATGTAGGACAGACAAGCAGGTGCTTAAATGATCGACTAAGAGAGCATTGTAACAACGTCCGCAGCACTGTACAAGGCCACTTGGGCATCCATTGCCGGGACTGCTGCTGCGTGCCATTCTTTGAAGATACTGAAGTTTTAGCGAGACACAGCTCACAGCTCACCCGGGAAATTGTGGAAGCTGATTTCATCAGAAAACTTGGTAGTATTTGCGTTGTGCACCCTCAATCGCGCTGACCCCTGGTGAAGTCGCGTATCTAAACAGATAGAAATCGTAATGCTTATTTTTTTATTTTTTCAGGTGACCATGTTCTTAGTTCAATGACTTGCTGTTAGAACACCCCATGTGACTGTGGTACATTTTCTGCGCATGCCTCTTCTTGTATATATACACACGATGTGGCAACGCAATAAAATATTGTTGGCAGGCAGCGCTGTGTATGTCGTCTATCGCTGTCCTTGTCCTTCGCGCTGTACGTTATTTTTGACCTTGCTCATCCAAGCCACTAGCATGGTGAGCTGCCATTTATGTTGATGCTGTAAGGACCAACGTGCAATCTGCTGCAGCAGTGCATGATTGGGAGAGCAGAATACGTACGAACAAATGGGCTGGAGCCAGGAGTTCTTATTTTTAATGTGTGTGGCTGAAAGAGTTGAAGTGCCCCAAATGAAAAACTGGCTAATTACGACGAAAGATGAGTTGGTGGGAAAGCTTGCATATTTGCTGGAATTCGCTGCTGATGGATGGATGGATGAAAAACTTTATTAGGGTCCTTTAGGGCGCGCACTAGCGCGCAGCGGGCCACTCCCACGTCGGGACAGAGAGGCCGAGTCTCTCCGCCGCGTCGCGGGCCCGTTGGACAGCCCATAACTGTTCTTCGAGGTTGGGGCTGTGTAGGACCGCATCCCAACGTGAAGAAGTGTTGTTTTTATCGCTGTGTAACGCGGGACATCGCCAGAGCATGTGAGGTAAATTCGCTAAATCATTGCATAGTGCACATGCATTTGTTGTCTGAATTTCGGGGTACACCTTGTGAAGAAGTAGGGGGTTTGGGTAAGCCCCCGTCTGTAGAAGCCTGAGTGTCAAAGCTTGAGGTCTATTGAGTTTGCATTCGCTGCTGAGGTGACATAAAATACAGTCAAAACATGAAACACTCTTCACTTCTGAAGAGAGAAATGGGGTAACGATTGTTGCAAGTTTTACGTGAACTGGAAAGTCTAGATGCAGCAATGTCGAATGAAGCCATCAGATTTCTATTGCATCCTGACTCACTGGAAGTGTCTGAGAGACCTACAGATATAAACCACAGCTTTTGTTGCAAAGTCACCTATGTTACTGTTCATAGCATGACTTCCTACAGTAGGCCACCTAAGTAAGAGATTATCATTTCCGACTATTATATCAAAGGATAAAGATATGTTTTAGTTACAAAGCATAAAAACCAGAACTAATGTTTGCTTTTCGTTTTCTGGTGGACCTCGGGGAAGGAATCCTCCTTGATGAGGCCATGCTGGCACGACTGCAGCGAGACGCAAAAAACTCAGGCTCAAGATGTGCACGGGGCTTCCTGAAGGTTCTTTTCAGCCCAGAAGAGTTAGAGCACAAATCTCTATTTGGGCGGTGTTCCAAAGCCCACAATGATGTCGCCCAAAAAGGGGTTTTGGACCCAAGGTGTATGAACGCCATTCTGAGTATGCGTGACAGCGCAGACAACTAAAATGTTTGCTTTAATTCAGAATTTCAAGTTAAAACCTTGTGGATCACGCCTTTGTGCCGTCCTGCCCAGATACACTAACAGAGACATAAGGCTGAACTAACTCTTTACTTTTTCTCTTCCCTTATGCTACACAACGAGGCATTTCGACACTGCGGAGATCAAAAACATCTCATCGATGCTTGCGCACAGGTTTTGAAATGTGCTTAATAAATGTTAGTTTTCAAAAACCTTGGAGTGTTATGTTCATAGGCAAATACATGTGTATATACTACCCATGTTGAAGGTTACATTGGAACAGTACCAGAATATATTAAAAATGCCAGATAAATTTGCTTAAATATCACCAGCACTTTAAAGCATACTAAAATAGTTGCTAGAATGTTTCTAGGGTGAGCAACAGAAAGTTGGTAGAATGTTACTAGGCCGTTTCTAGGTCGAGTAATAGAAAGTTGCTAGGATGTCTCTAGATCAAGCAACAGAAAGTTAGCAGAATGTTGCTAAAAAGTTTCTAGATCGAGCAATAGAAAGCCACTAAACTGCTGTTCTCTTCCGAGACTGTTAAACATTACTTTAGTTTTCTGCAGAATAATTTTTAGACCCACCCTTCTGCTTTGCCTGTCCAGGTAAGTGAGCATGCATTGGAATTGGCCCCCTGAGTTACTAAGCAAGGCAATATCATCAGCCAACCGCAAGTTACTAAGGTATTCTCTATTAACTCTTATCCTCAATTCTTCCCAATCCAGGTCTTTGAATACCTCCTGTAAACACGCTGTGAATAGCATTAGAGAGATCGTATCTCCCTGCCTGACGCCCTTCTTTATTGGGATTTTGTTGCTTTTTTTATGGAGGAGTACGGTGGCTGTGGAGCCGCTATAGATATATTTCAGTATTTTACATACGGCTCGTATACACCCTGATTCCGTAATGCCTCCATGACTGCTGAGGTTTCGACTGAATAAAACGCTTCCTCGTAATCAATGAAAGCTATATGTAAAGGTTGCTTATATTCCGCACATTTCTCTATCACCTGATTGATAGTGTGAATATGGTCTATTGTTGAGTAGCCTTTACAAAATCCTGCCTGGTCCTTTGGTTGACAGAAGTCTAAGGTGTTCATGATTCTATTTGTGATTACCGTAGTAAATACTTTGTAGGCAACGGACAGTAAGCTGATCGGTCTGTAATTTTTCAAGTCCTTGGCGTCCCCTTTTTTATAGATTAAGCTTACATTGGCGTTCTTCCCAGATTCCGGTACGCTCGAGGCCATGAGGCATTGCGTAGACAGGGTGGCCAGTTTTTCTAGAACAATCTGCCCATGATCCTTCAACAAACCTGCTGTTACCTGATCCTCCCCAGCTGCCTTCCCCCTTTGCATTGCTCCCAAGGCTTTCTTTACTTCTTCCGGCGTTGCTTGTGGGATGTCAAATTCCTCTGGACTATTCCCTCTTCCATTATCATCGTGATTGCCACTGGTAGTGTATAAATCTCTATAGAACTCCTCAGCCACTTAAACTATCTTATCCATATTAGTATTGCTATTGCTGGCTTTGTCTCTTAAGACATACATCTGATTCTTGCCTATTCCTAGTTTCTTCTTCACTGCTTTTAGGCTTCCTCTGTTCCTGAGAGCCTACTCAATTTATCCATATTGTACTTCCTTATGTCAGCTATCTTACGCTTGTTGATTAACTTGGAAAGTTCCGCCAGTTCTATTCTAGCTGTAGGGCTAGAGGCTTTCATACATTGGCGTTTCTTAATCAGATATTTCGTCTCCTGCGATAGCTTACCAGTATCCTGTCTAACAAAGTTACCACCCACTTCTATTGCACACTCCTTAATGATGCCCATAAGATTGTCGTTCATTGCTTCAATACTAAGATCATCTTCCTGAGTTAAAGCCGAATACCTGTTCTGTAGCTTGATCCGGGATTCCTTTGTTTTCCTTCTTACCGCTAACTAACTGAGCGGCTTCTTATGTACCAGTTTCTTCCGTTCCCTCAAGTCTAGGCTAATTCGAGATCTTACCATCCTATGGCCTCTACAGCACACCTTGCCGAGCACGTCCACATTTTGTATGGTGAGACGGTTAGCGCAGAGCATGAAGTCTATTTCATTTGTAGTCTCGCCATTCGGGCTCCTTCACGTCCACTTTCGTTTATCCCGCTTGGGGAAGAAGGTATTCATTATCCGCAAATTATTCCTTCTGCAAACGCTACTAATAACTCCCCTGCTATTCCTATAACCTATGCCATATATTCCCCCACTGACTTGTCTCCAGCTTGCTTCTTGCCTACCCTGTCATTGAAGCCGTCCATCAGTATAGTGTATTTTCTTTTGACTTTACCTATTGCCGATTCCACGAATTCATAGAAGCTTTCAACTTGCTGGTGGTCTTCATGACTGGATGTAGGCGCGTAGACCCATACGACCTTCAATTTGTACCTTTTATTAAGTTTCACAACCAAGACCTGCCACCGTATCGTTGATGCTATAGAATTCCTGTATGTTACCAGCTATATCCTTATTAATTAGGAATCCGACTCCTAGTTCTCTCTCCGCTAAGCCCCGGTAGCACAGGACGTGCCCGCTTTTTAGCACTGTATATGCTTCATTGGTCCTAACCTCACTGAGCCCTATTATATCCCATTTCATGCCCGCTAATTCCTCCAATAGCACTGCTATACTCGTGTCACTAGATGATGTTCTAGCGTTAAACGTTGCCTGGTTCAGATTTCAATGGCGGCCTGTCCGGATCTAGATATTCTTAGCACCTGCTGCGTCACAGGTCTGACCGCCGCCGTGGTCGGTTGCTTCGCAGCTGCTGGGGACTGAGGGCCGGTGTTTGATTGTTGTGAGTGGATCAAACTGTAATTAATCAAGCAGAAAAGCGCATTTACATGAGTCAGTGCGAGAAAAGCGTAGATAAGAGCATACCATTTCTCCATTCCACCCCTCCCCCTCAGCAGCTTCAGTTTCCCTTGCGTGCTTTTCAATCTGACTGTTCCTATCCTGAATAACACAGCAAACTTTGTAGTGCAAACGAGCCTCTCTCTTCAAAAGGCTCGTTTCACACATCCACTCCCAACTACCAGAATCGGCGCAATATCGCATGTGTTAGGAAACGCAACGTCGACCAGAGGGCACGAATGCACGACGCACCGGGAATCGGGGGGCGGAAGCGATAACTATACAGAGAGAAGCGTCGGAAATAGATAAATTTTACCGCAAGCACACACGCACGCACGCACGCTCGAACAGATAACCCGTAAGACACACACCAACCTGTGTGCGCCAGCCATTCCTCGTCGGCCCGGATGACTTTATTTGTAATTCTTCTCATCCTTCGCATGATACCTCTCTCGAAGGCGTGCACTAATGGCGCAAGAACGGAGGCAGCCAACCGAACCATTTTTTTTCTCCGGCTGTCGTGACCCCCTGTCGCGGTCAGCGGATGCGATCGAGCCCCTCGCACTGCCGTGTGTGTTCTCGTGCTCTGGTCGCTCGCGTTTCCAGTATACTCTCCCTCTACCTACTACTGATTATTTATCTTTATTTCTGTTTTTTAACCTTCCAACTTAAGTCCACATTCCGTCTGCTGCCGCAGTGCACGGGCTTTTTTTCTCTCCTACCGCTTCCGTTTCTGTCTCGGAACCCATTCCGGCTCTGCGGGTGCCCTTTTTCTTACTCTTACGCTGCAAGCGGAACTGCTTTACTGTACCACCCTTTTTTGTGTGCTCCGCTTTCGCAGAGCAACACAGAGACGATAAAATGAGTACGTGATGTACTATTTATTTATTTATCACGAAAACGAAACGAAACAAAAAATAAGCAGACCGAGTAGCTAAATGACTTGCTTGTCTTATGGCCCAGGTTGATCGATAATGTGGAAGCATGAGGACGAGATTGCCTTATTCCCTTCGTCCTTGTACGTTAGTCTACACCTTCTCTTCTTCGCTAAGACGTACGCAGGCAAAAAAAAAGAGAAACAAAGCAAAAACGACATCCAGCCTCCCACCACCCCGCAGGTAATACACCTGGAGCACTTTCCTCTGGCGGCTTTTAAGGCGTCCGCGATATTAGGGCTAGCCACGACATCCGGTCTCCACTGAGCCCGATCCTGTTGCGTCGAACACTAGCTTGGCACCCACTCAGGTTAGTGCAGCCTTCTCTGGTACCAGTGCGCCTATATATGGCGCACTGATACCAGGTAGGATCCTTTATGTGAGAAAGCACGTGGCGCAACGCGATATCTATAGAGTCGTCCGTAACTGCGCCGGGAAAATCCGTTGGCGATGTGCGCAGCTTTACCAACACTTCTAAAGCTGTTTCCTCGGTCATCTCGTGTCTCGCAGCTGTCAATGTGTACGGGGTCAAAAGAGAACGATGCCCCTCTGCTTCAGGTTACCCGTTAAAGACATGAGCGCGGAAGCGTTTCGTACCAATTACGATGTGTACTCAAATGATTTTTGTGAGCGTAGAAATTTCAGTTTACTGCAATGATCGTCACAGCAATTAAGATACATTGTACCAACCACGGTGGATGAATAAACTAGGTGTCTGAACAGCGCCGCCTCTACAGCTGGCGACGTTGACGACCACCGGTTCGTGTTTTTAAGGCGTGCCGTGAGATGGCGCTAGCGGTTGAGAGGGTCACGAGGCAGTGCGTAGGAGTGCGGGTGCCGCGGGCGACCCAGTTGGCCATTGCTGTTGTACGCCACGTGTCTTTTAACGCGACAGCGTTAAGGAGCTCGTGTCGCAGAAAAGCTGGTGTCGTCGGCGTCGGCGTGCGCGGTATTGGTGGTGAGCGATAAATCCCAGAAGGCACTTCATAAATGAAAAACATGTGGCAAGATGAGCTGGTGGGAATCGAACCAGGGTCTCCGGAGCGTGAGACGGAGACGCTACCACTCAACTACGAGTTCCTTCCTTCAAAGCGGGACAAAATCGCCTCTAGTGAATGCGGTGTTGCCTTAGAAACGTGCCGCAGAAAGTTATACTGCGGTGTATATTGGTAATTATGACCATGTAACTTACAGAAGTCGCAGTTTCACGAGTAGCGAAGTACGTTTCCGCTAAACGTCTTCCGCGCTCTGCGCATACGCAGAGCCATCTTGCGGCAACCACAGAAGACACCCTCCTCGCAATGTACGGCGCTGCCCCGACACGTGGCGCGCCACTTGGCCCATGACCGCGTCCGCCTTCATGGCGCGTCGGGGCTTGGCTATCTCTGCCGATCGCGACGTTTGGCTGGCGTAGCGCGTTTGAGTAGGCGGTACGAACCGGGTGCGATAACGCTATCGCGTTCCACTCTTGAAGGCGAAGCTTAAGCGTCCTCCAATTTTTCTTTTGCCGATTGCATTTTTTGTCGTACCGCCTACTCGTTTGAGTAGGCGGTACGAACCGGGTGCGATAACGCTATCGCGTTCCACTCTTGAAGGCGAAGCTTAAGCGTCCTCCAATTTTTCTTTTGCCGATTGCATTTTTTGTCGTACACTCGCGTTACCTGTAGTGAAGGGCAAAACTTGTTTTGTTCCCCGCTGCTCTACGGGATACAAGTCCTGCCGTGAGAAGTTCTCACTCTTCTCAGCACCAAAGGATGAAGAGCGACTAAACGTGTGACGAGACGCCATCCCAAGAAAGGACCGTCTTCTCCAGGTTACGGACTTCGTGTGTGAGCGGCATTTCGAGCCTCATCTGATTTCGAAGACTTGGACAGCAGAGCATAATGGACACGTCCTGGTAAGCACGCCTCGTAGCGCGTTATTGGCAAAAGACGCTGTGCCCACGAGGTTCCCTGATTGTCGTGCTTATTTGTGTAAAACGATGAAATCTAGGAAGCGGCCAGCCGAGAGACAGCTTCTCGCCCCATTGAAAAAGAAGAACAGCTCATCGTATGTCAGCTCCAGTTGCGACAGTTTCGATGAGACCGAGGACTCTTTCATGCCGTCAGCACCAGTGCGTGGGGATGAATGCGCGGACGAAAGCGAAGTGCAAGAGGAAGCCAGGCCTTCAACTTTTGATATGCTGTTCCACGACCCGTCGCTCGTATGCCTGCCCTCCAAATCGTGGGGATATCATCGCATTGAAATGGGTGACACAAAGAGCATCGTTTTCCTAGAGCTGATGCGAACTAGAATCCCTGAGTACTACTTTCCAAGTCAGCCCTTGCGGTTGCAGCGTCAAGCACAGCGAAAACGTGTCCTCCCGGGAATATTGGTGCCGGCGGTTTGTTCGCCGCTCCACGGCTTGTTGAGATCGACGAGAGAATGGAGGCCCGCATAGTGTTGATGTGCAAGTCTGTTCCTAAAGAAGAGCGGCAACATTCAAACAGTTTGTTAACAGTCGAGGACGTGAAGTCTTTCCTACAGCACGTGCACGGTATCAAACTTTGCGCTGGTGGACCAAGCACTGCTGAATACCCTCAAGCAGAAATAAAGAGTGCCTTCATCGACATTAGCAGCAAGTGGCGCAACAAGTAATGTGAATTCTTCCTGAGTGCGGTTGTGTCAGTTTGCCAAAAATGCATCTGCCTGTCGGACACTCTGCGGATCCAGCAAACACGAGCACTGAAGAAGAAAAGCACCTTAAGGACAGCTAGCATTCATGTTTCGCGTTCCCAACAAAGCAGTGAAAGACTTGCTGCTCTGCGGTGTGCAAATTATGCCCTGAAGAGATAAAAAAATTGCCTCCTTAATCATTTTAAGGATCTTTCTTCAGAGCTAAAGGATGCCCGTGAATACTTGCAAAAATTTCTGAGGGAGAGCTCGAGACCAAACTTTGCAAGCTTGAACTTCCCGATGTACAGCTAACTGCTATCAAGGAATGCTTAGCGGCAGCAAGGCTCGCCAACAAGAGAAATCGTCGCTACACTGAAGAATGGCTGCTTATGTGCCTCTGGTTGCATATAAGGAGCCCATTAGCGTACGCATTCTTACGAGAGAACAATGTGCTCCCTCTTCCATGTGTGACGACAGTGCGGAAATATCTAAGCATGATCAGGGTGAAATGTGGATTTGACAGCAGGTTTTTTGCTGCATTTAAAAGGAAGATGGTGACCAAAGACGAGTATCAGCGCCACGGTATCTTGGTTTTCGACGAAATGCGTGTCAGAAAGGAAATGATTCGAAATCAATGACTTATGTAGGGTTCAGTGACTTTGGTGACGGTGCAGGTACCAGTGATGACCTTGCTGACCACGGACTCGTGTTTGCCTTCCGCGCATTTGGAGACCAGTATTCTCAGCCCATTGCAGTGTTCGCAAGCAAAGGGCCAGCTAAAGGAACAGTGCTTGCACAGCTTGTTTTGAAAGCTGTCTTTATGCTGGTGGAGGCTGAGGCTTTAGTTGATGCAGTGGTGTGTGATGAAGCAGCCACAAACCGCTATATGTGGAAGAAGTCTGGTGTAAGTGGCAGTCTAAACTGCACCAAAAGCACCTTCACGCACCCTGCTGATGAGAAGCGCAGCATTTTTGTTTTTTCAGATGCTCCGCATCTTATGAAGTGCGTTCGGAACGGTGTGCATGCCCAGAAAGTTTTGAACTTCCATGGTGGTCGTGTCCAGTGGGCACACTATGATAAGCTGTTTGTTGAGGACAAGAAGCAGCCTGGACACTTGCGTGTTTGCCACAAGCTCACGTATGCTCATCTGAATCCTACGAATACTGAGAAAATGCGAGTAAAGCTCGCTACCCAGCTCTTCAGTCGAAGGGTTGCCAATGGGTTGGAGTTTTACTCACAGAGAAAAGCAACTGGACTGGAGAATGTTAAAGGGACAGTGGAATTTACATTGAAATTTACCGATTTGTTCGATGCACTGAATCGCAGCCATACTAAAACAGGCATCACAGCGGAAAGCAAGGACTTGAGGGTTCTTGCCTCTTTTTTGCACTGGTTAAACAAGTGGGAGGGAGAAGTGGTGGCCGGAAGGATATCCCGCGCACATTTTCTCACAGAGCAGACTGCAGCAGGTCTGCGAGTCACAGTTTTGTCGGCTTTGGAGGAGACGAGATATTTGCTCAAAAAATGTGGCTTTAAGTATGTCTTGAGTTGAAAATTTAACCAAGATGTACTGGATCGTTTTTTGGGGACAATGCGCCAAGCAGGAGGTCAGAGTGACCATCCCTCCTTGCCTACTTTTCTTCAGCTGTACAATATGCTGTCAGTGTACAGTTTAATTAAGCCACCAAAGTTTGGAAATTGCGAGTTAGAGCGAACTCGAGATGCACATGTGCTCACTGTGGCCGATTTGAAGCTTGCCTTTCAGGCAGGTGAAAAACAAGAGACCCGTCTCCAGGAGTTGAAAGCCAAAATGGATGGTCTGGTTGCCGCTTAGATTGAGTGTGATGAGGCGTTTGTTGAGATCTGCACAGAGGCAGAAGCAGTTGATTGCATTGTGTATTATCTTGCTGGGTTTATGTGCAGGAAATTGCTCAAGTACTCAACATGCTCAGTGTGCCGGCAGAGCCTCGTAGAAGAGACTGAGGTTCACGCTCAGCCTGTGAACACACTTGGGAATTGTAAAACGAGAGGTGGGCTCCTGCTCCCAAAGATAAGCATTTTTTCTTTGCTGCAGGTGGCTGAAAAAGAGCTTCAGCAATATGCCACGCACAGGAATGCGTATGAGCTGACGGTAGAGGCTATGTTAGAAAAGCATACCTTCTCCTTCCCATGCAAGGGCCACAAAGATGACATCATGGCGAATCTGCTGCACTATTAAATAGCCAGAGCATGACGCAGGTTTGTAAACAAACAACGATAGACCACAAAACAAACTTGCAACATCTTAGTAGGCTTTCAAAGATTGTCTAAGGTGGAAAACAACCTTCAGGGTTTGTTGAGCTACTTCCACGTTTGTTGCTGTGTTAATGAGGCGTGCACTGGTGTGAAGTAATAAAAGTCCCTTTTGTGTGTCCCCGGCTGTCTTGCGTGAAAATTCAAAAGCACTGCCCGCAGAGTTTGCCTGGCGTGCGTGTGCGCTTGCAGTAAATACGCAGAATCTGCAACGCAGAGCATTTTGGAAAGATGCGGCTACCCGGAGTTCGTCAGGGGCCATAATTTTCGCTTATATATGAAGTTGCAAAGCAAGATATCTACTTCTGACGAATAATGCAGAAGAAGAAACTTGTACCAAGAAAAATCACCTTCAGTCAGGGGGTCTCGTTTATATGACATGCGGGGCCAGAGAGTCTAGACATCTAAATCTCTCAGTTAGGCACGGATTTGTAAGGGTTTTGCATCCGACAATAGCCATAATGTTTTACATTTGCACCGAAGTTGAGCACTAGTAAGCGCGCTGTCTCTGTACTTGACTCTTATGAACTCGAAAAAATTTAGGTCTAGATAGCGCTACTAAGCTCCGATATTTAAGAGGATATACCAATGCTTGCTTCCCAAAGGCTCGACAGACACTTAAATTGGTACACAGGCATTTACGGGGCAATTTACTAGCGATTCCTCTACGCGCGTGCATAATTGAGGAGCGCCGTCCGCCTTGCCAGCTGTTGCGGTTGGATGGATGGATGGATGGATGGATGGATGTTATGAGCGTCTCCTTTGGAATGGGGCGGTGGGTTGCGCCACCAAGCTCTTGCTCTTATGCTGCCTAATATCCTCCCTAAGTGAAGCAATGAAAAAAGAAAAAAAAGCACTATGAACTACCACGTCCAAATTTTCTGATCCCCTATTGCGAACTGTGCTTTTGTACGTCTCCGTCTTTTGTCGTTTCCCTACTTTTCTTCCACCAATCCTCCAATCACCTCTTACTAATGTCTATTGTGGACCTGTTTGCTTTACCACTGCTTTCCAATGTTGACCCCAATTCCCCAATTGGGGTTGACCCCCCCAGTGATCCGCGCCATCTGTCGAGAGATACGTAAACCACGAGCGAAAAAGTCGTCGGCGCGGCAGCCTCGTTCAGACATCTAGTTTATTCTTCCACCGTGGTACCAACTAAGGGAAGTATAAACTATGCCGAACTTCATTTTTCCTACAACCGGTCCTTTCCAACGCAGTCTCCCTCTTGAACCACACCATAGCTTAAATAGCACTTTCCTGCATTTTCAGCTTATTTTGTCGCGTTGTTCGTCAAGGCAATTAGCTATGGTCTACCAACGAATGAAGACTTACGCCCATCTGAACTTCTAATGAAAGAGTGAGAGATCCTTTTAGCGCATTCAACGCGTCATTGCCCTGTACGCACTATGGTATAATGTATAGTCGCCATTAAAACTAGGACGGGTACGTATTGCCAATGTGATCTGACCTCAACATGTCTTGAAAACAAGGACACATAATTTGATAGCCCCTGCAGTGCACTACACAACACCTACACTAAATATCATCTGCAGTATAGTTCCCCTTTTTTGTTTTTTCGTAACAGCGCATAATTCTTATAAGTTATTATTTTATTCCAACCAATTAGATTCAGACGACGTCAGCCACTTGTTCTTGATATCCCACAAACTGTATTTTAGTCATGAACACGTCTGTCGTGCTTAGTATGTTAGCTATATCAACCTTGTCGGGGAAATGGAGGGCGCTGCTCCAGTTCCTCCAGTAGGTCTGTTGAAGTTAGCCACACGTCGGACCCACAACAAAAGAAATGCCTTAAAAATCAAAGCTTATATTTCATATTTAATGAACTTATTAATCACCTTCTAAAGGTCTTTATTAGCCACCAGGGGTTGGGCCAACCGTGAGCGCAGAGCACGGACTCTCAAAACGAGCGGCGTTCCCCGAGAAGAGCGCTGGAGAGGATGGCCCCCTACAGTGTTCCTCTTAATCGCTACAATTGCCTACGGGAACGAAAAGGGAGCGGTGCGGCGACCTAATAGCTCCTCACTACGAGTGGATCATAGTACGACTTGAGGCGTTCGACGTTGACAATGTCTCGTCCACGACGGTCATATCCGAACACGATTCAACGAGTTCGATCACGTAGTTAAGGGAGGATGGGCGCGCTAAACGATACGACAGGGCCTTTTATACTTGGTGAATAGTTTTGAAAAGAGCCCATGTGCAGAGGAAGGAAATGAAAGCCACACGAGTGCTCCAGGAAGGAAGGTGGGTGCAGAGGTGGTGTCATCGTGAATGCTTTTCTAGCGCTCTTGGTTATAGGAGGTAAAGGCCCGTGTGAGATCGCGTCACTCTTCAGCATGTCTTGCGTGGCCGAAATAAGTGCACAGTCAGATGCATCCGGCCGGTATGGTAGAATTTTGTCGATAGTGTGCGACGGGTGCCTACCATACAGTAAGAAAAGGGTAAAATGCCGGTGGTGCTCTGAGTAGCGGTGTTGTACGCAGAGGTTACAAAGGGCAGAATGACGTCCCAATTTGTGTGATCAGAGGCGACGTACATTGCAAGCGTGGTAGTAAGGCCATTGCTTTGAGGATGGTACGCCGTATTTGTGAGATGAACAACGTGGCACCCTTTGAGGATGGCTTCAACTAATTCGGATAGGAAGACACGTCCGCAATCGCTGAGCAGTGCCTCAGGTGGTCCATGACGCAGGATGAATCGATGAAGCAGGAATAGAGCCAATATCGCGTGGTGTAGCTTCCGGGAGGCCGGCATTTTCGGCGTGTCGTGGGAGGTGTTCAACCGCCACAATGACCCCGCGGTTTGCAGCCGATGTAAAAGGAAGAGGCCCACACAAATCGATGACGACGCGCCCAAATGGCCTGGTATGGCACGGTAAAGGTTGCAGATGGGTTGGCGAGAAGAGGGGTGATTTCCGGTTTACAAACGGGGCAAGAGCAAACGAACTTCTAAACTTAGTTATACATACCTCGCCAGTTCTACCGCTGTCGAAGGCCCAAGTCTGCACGCTGTGGATCAACGTGGAAAGCTGCGCAGGGAGACTGCGAGGTACTACCATAACCACTGCCGCATGTTGAGGTTATAATTGCGCCAGTGAAGCAGGTTATCGCGAATGGTGGCATGTTCAGCTGGACGACGCAGCGTGCGAGTAGTTGGTGGGGCTGATGAACCAGAATCCAAGTCTATAAGAGAGGTAATCCAATGCTTCTTGCTAAGACGCGATGGTGGTAAGGTCGAGAGAAGAAACGGTAGAGTGGGATAGTGAGCTGCAGGCATTGTCGTGGAGAGCACGAGAGGGCATCGGCATCAGAATGTTGGCGTCCGCTGCGGTACAGCACGCAGATATCGTAATCCTGCAGGCGAAGTGCCCATCGGGCAAGATTGCCTGAGGACGACAAGGACTACAGCTAACATAGTGCATGGTGGTCCGTTACTACATCAAATGGACGGCCATAAAAATAAGGCCAGGGCTAAGTAAGAGCCCACTTGATGGCCAGGACACAGTGTAATTGGTATCAGCTTTCGTAAGCGTACTACTTGCATAAGCCACAACTTATTCAAGAAACCCCTGTTTGCTCTGGGCAAGAACAGCGCCGACGCCAACACCGCTGGCATCTGTGTGCACCTCGGTAGGGGCTGTCGGGTCGTAATGGCGCAAAATTTACGGAGATGTTAGCAAACGAAGGAGGTATGTGAAGGCCTCGTCGCACTCTGACGATAACGAAGTAAGGGGCCCGTGCTTCTCAGTAGCTTCATCAAGGACGATATTATGGCGCCGAAATCGTGAATGAAGCGTCTAAACTAGGAACACAAACCGATGAAACTGCGCAATTCTTTGACGGACGTTGGCTTAGGGAATTCGGCAACAGCCCTAAGTTTGCTTAGATAGAGATGCCCTCTTTGGATACCACGTAACCTAGAATTGTCAGCTTCCGAGGAGCAAATCGGCACTTCTTGAGGCTTACTTGTAACCCTGCGTTTGTTACACGCGTTAAAAGAGACCGGAGCCGTTGAAGGTGCGTGGTGAAGTCAGAAGCAAAAGGAGGAAAAACAACAACGGCGTCAACATAGCACAAGCACTTGTGTCACATCAAAACTCGCAGAATTGCCTCCATCATGTGCTCAAACGTTGCGGGTGCATTACGAAGTCCAAATGCATTACGCTAAATTCCTGTAAGCCGTCGGGTGTGACTAAAGCTGCCTTCGGCCGAGCGGCGTCTGCCATGGGTACTCGCCAATTTCCTGAGCGCAAATCTAGAGATGAAATGAATTCTGTGCCTCATAGACTGCCAATCGCATCGTCTATGCGTGCGAGAGGGTAGACGTCCTTGCGAGTGATCTTGTTGAGGCGGCGGTAGTACACGCAGAACGGCACAGAACCATCTTCGTAACTAGGACGACAAGGGATGGCCATGGACTGTTGGAAGTTCGTATCACCTCTCGACAAAGCATTTTGTCGGCTTGTTCATTGATTACATTATGTTCTGCACGAGATACACGATACGAACGTTACTGCAATGGCAGTTGCGGCCCAGTATCGATGCGATGTGTAACAGTTAGCGTCCGGCCCCAGGAAAGATTACCCTACATGGAAAAAAGAACTAAATTCTTCTAGAAGGCACAAAAGCTGAGACCGCTGGACCGGTGTAAGGGCATCGGCGATAGAAGAACCGAACACATCACGGGGCGATAGGTCACACGTAGAAACAACACTGAGCGCATTGGAACTAGAACAGTGATTGTCATTTGGTACGCCCATAACTTACACGTCTTCGATCGCTTCTACATTGCCAAGACGTTCCCTTCGGAGCAGCATCTTAGAGTATGGAAACAGGTTGCAATCAAGAATGGTGCTGTAGCCCTGTGTTATGTTCACTGTTGGAAAAAAAGCAGCAGCAGACCTTTCTGAGGGAGAAAGGGGTCAGATGGAGACAGTAGTGCAACAGCGTCTGAGATTACGCTGCAGGACATGGGCACGACTGTTAAGGCATTCGGAAGAAATTGGTAGTCCGCTTCGATAAATAGCTTCCTCTAAAGCAAAGAATTATTGGTGAGCGGAAAATCTAACTGCGGTGAGCTTAGGGGTGCATCCATTTCCTTTGGTCTGGCAAGACCTCGGCGATTTCCTGCTCTATCGCGCGACGGAGCGGATGAATAAAATTTGATGTGGGCTGTTGGAGATGTATCGGCTGAGCCAAGGACATCAAGGAGAGCTGGCGTGCAACTTCCTCCTGAGCGAATGCTTTTATTTCCGCAAGGAAGGCTTACTGGTCGGAGATGGTAGCCAAACCAGCAATGAGGTCGTCGCGCGAGGAAAGGCGACGTGTCAACGAGCGCTGCCTGCATAGTCCCTCGTTGCTTTGGCCTTAGATGATATTTGTCACAGACTGAGGATTCTTGGCAAGTAGCATGTTGAAAGCATCGTCCTATATCCCTTTTAAGATATTTCTGTTTTGTCGGACTCCGACATCGTCGCATTGACTTCCGTACACAAGTCCACTACATCTTCAATGTAGCTGGTAAATGATTCACCCGGCTGCTGTGCAAGTACTTGAAAACGCGATTCCACTCGCAGCTTGCGCACAGCAGGACAACGAAACGCAGCCACTAAAGAGTTCTTGAACGAGAACCACGTTGGAAAGTCGGTCTCATTGTTGTTGCACTTGAGACTGGCGACACGTGCGAGATACAAGAGCACATTGCTCAGTTTGGCGGGATCGTCCCATTTGTTGTGGGAGCTTACCCTTTCATATGCTGTCAGCCAGTCTTCGACGTTGGTGTCGTCCGCGCCGCTGAAAATGGCGCGATCCCTGTGGCGAGACACACCAGAGCACAGGACCGACTCAGGAGGCGCTTGCAGGGATGGAGGAGGAGGCGTTTGCTGGGATGCGTCTTCAGGCATGGTTGAGCATAGGGTATGGGATCGAAGTTCCAGGGTTTATGTTGTAGGCCGAAGCAAGCTTCACCACTTGTAAATGTGTTTATTATTTAGCCACCAGCTGTTGGGCCGACCGTCAGCGCAGCGTACGGACTCAGCCGAGCGGCGTTCCCCGAGAACAGCACTGGAGAGCTTGACCCACTTGAAAGCGCAGGAGAGGATGGCCCACTATACTGTTACTCTTCTTCCCTAGCTGTCTGCAGACATTTTGGTGATGAGATGTTGTGCGGAAAACGTGCTTTCATAAGTTTTTTCGCATTTATGAGTTAGCTGCCAAAGAATTTTAGACAGCTAACTGCCATCACGAAAGGGTCACCAGGTAAATGAGCCCACAGAAAAGCGAGGAAAAATGTGTCACTTAGTGATCCCCCGTGGGAGGGATAGAAACCCCCAACCCCACCCCCCTCTGTGCTGTAGCGAGCAACACGGTTGAACATTGATAGTGGCGGCAATGTTTAAAGGGCAGGGACCAGAAACCACATTCTAATGGATTCGAGACACCCGGACTAACCCTATATGACTAGTTTCAAGATTCGAGATTTCATTTTCAAAAAGATTACATGAAATGTTACCTCTATCCCCACACGATAGAGTGAAGTCACCTCATATGACTGTATAGCTATCTCATATCACCACACAAGAGTGAGCGGAGTTTAAAGGCGCAGTTTACCGACCACAGTTTACCGCAAGTGTACACGCTTTGTTAGGCAAAGGGTATATTATTGCAGTTTTTAACTCTAAGGCAACTTGTATTGCCGCCATATTTCCGTGCGTAAACCTCGTCGAGAAATTGCTTATAAACTTCGCGACAAACTTGAGGTTGAGCTACTAAAGAACGATTTCGTTAAGGATTTGTTATTTCCTTTTTTTTTTATGTCTCACTTCGGCCAGTCATGAAAGCGAAAACCCCAAAAACGAAAACATTATGTTCGAAACTTGTAAGTTCGCCAGCAGAACGAAACCGTCTGTCAATCTATTGAGGTGGCGACCAGATCACGGAGCGGCATGTTTTGGCTCTGCTTGCATGAAGACTTTACCAATTTGTAAATTTACCCGTAGGTAACATTGCCTTTCTGTTAATTTGCTCGGTATTCGCGTACGTTTAACATAACGAACCATCGAGTGACAAAGACAGCTAGGCGCAAATTTCACTGCTGCGTCATTCGACAACCGATTAACGAAAACTGGCCTTCTTTTTTTTTTATAATGCGGCAATTCCTCAAAAGGAGCTTTTCAAGCGTCCTGCATTATTTTCGGACAGGACAGGAACACAAACGAATGCTTGCCCATTAGCACACGGTCTAATCACAAGTCGCTGTACCTCTGCAAGAAAGTATGTGAGTTTCTATCCCTACTCGCCTCAGTCCAATCCCAAACTGCTCATTCGGACGCCCTCGGCCTCTACTTAACCTACTGCTTTACAACTTAAAGAGAACTTCGCCCATTTTCGTGATATCCAGTACGTGCGCCCTCGACAAAGCAAACGTCCTGTGAATTTCTAATACACTATAGTACTTTGTTACTGCACGTCTTAAGCGGTTTCGCTGTTCGAGATGCGATTGCTGCCGTTACGCAACAGGAAGACACTCCCTGACGGACGCACTGCGCTGGCTGCGCGACTCGAGCTCCTTATAGCTGCGGGACGTTCACGGCTCGTGGAGAAGCATGCGTTCGTTGCGCGCTACGAACGATCTACATGCCTGAACGAGACTTTGTGAATAGCTTTTACTTTATTGGTGCACTTCAATTGGTGCGTGTGCAGTGCTTGCGCTTGTGTGACCACTGCGTGCCACCATGATACTCATCCAGCACCTGCAGTAGCAAGGTGCGGGTCATCAGCCTCGCCAACATCTCCAACTCCTGATCAAAGTCACTATCTGTCTTCATCTGCTGCCCGACACATTCGCGTTAATTCATTGAGTGCTACGAACGACTAGTGCAGATCAATGAAAGCCTGTGTTAGCGCAGCGAAGACTCGCTTCTTGAATACATCATATGAATCGTATGAATAAAACCCCATCTGACGATCAGGAATCCGTCAATGTGGCATACCCGGCATTCAGAGAATTTGTGCTGGCCTCAACCGGAAATGTGAAACTATTGAAAGAAGCGCTGCCTAAGTTTTGGTCGTTCACGCTATCGTCGGCGGTACAATGTTGGCCGACACCCTTTGAATTTTCAATTAGCAGTGAACTCACATAAGCATCTGCCGTCCGTCTCGGCCCTGTTGGATCCTGTTCGCAAACCCTGAGCAAGCACGTACGTGCGCAGATGACGGCGATCCGGAAAATAATTCTTTCTCAAATGCACACGGGTGATATTTATGCAAAAAGAGCACGTCTACCGTTCATTTACATTTATACGAGCGGGGGAGGACGACTTTTCTTACCATTTTTCAGTCGCCTGATGAGACAAAAAAACGTTAATAACGACAACGCGCGCGTGGCTTCAAAACATCTCAATCCGACTGAATGAGGAAAAACGAAATAAATTGCTTTGCGGCAACGATAATTTCGAGAACGCAGTTGTACGAGCAGTTTTGGCCTATACCGCAGAAACCACAAAAAAACGCCGCCATACGCGCGCTCGTTAAGCAGATCGGCTCAGTTTTCGTTATTTCTGCAGATCTGATCAGATCACCCGCGCAACATCCGCGAAAGCCACCGAAATTAGCTTTAATTTATTCCTGCTTGCCAGCAGAAAGGCTGATTTAATGGGACGCTTTATTTATAATCAGCTTTCTCGCGGTATTAGGCATAGCGCCGACAAACGAAGCCGCCTCTCATTTTCCAGTAGACGAGAGCGAAAGCGCCGCGACAAGGAAACCAGAAGAAAAAAGAAACAACCCTCGATTGCACTTAGTGTTGCCACGTTCTAAGCTTCTGTTTCTCCTTTTTGACGGTAGATGGCTCTTACTGTATACCAGCCTTGATACAAGCATTAGGCCCTTCGTAACGGTAGTCGCTAATTGCATTATGCCTTATATTTTTATTTTGTTTTCATTTATTTTTCTGCTCAGGATAGGATTTGTTAGCATGGGAAAGCGCTGATTAAACAGTGTGCCGACGCGAAGGCTTAGCCTAATTAGAGAGTCTGTATATGCACGACGAGCGAGCTGCGGCATGGGAAGCGAAAACTTGCGCTTTTTATCGTCTGCTTTTTGGTTATCTGCGGCAAAGCGAAAATGGCAGGAACATCATAAAGGCCACACCGTATGAGCTTAAGGGATTAGAGGATAAGAAAAGAAAATTTCGGGACCATGTCTAGGCGAGCGTAGTGGTGACGTCGGATTATAGGAACAGCTATATATTTTCCCATATGTTCTGTTCTTTTTTTTACGTTTGATTTTTCTTCTTCAAAACGGCGAAATGAAATTAGTTTTGTGGTAGCGTATAAATACTGAAATTGGTGATTATCGGTGGGAAAAATGTAAAAGATCTGCAGGAAGACTTGGAAAAAGGGCTAACGTGCGTTGGCGAATCAAAGAGCTCAATTGGAAACGACTTATCCGATTAACCTTTATTGCTTTACGCGTTTCCTGCACACAATCATCGTTTGAAGAATTTCAGATCTAGTTAGCATGTTGTCACTCTTTGGATTTGCTCTTAGTGGTTTTTATGAGTTAAATAAGCATTAACCAAAAAATCAACACTTAACGTACTTATCACAGCTTACAGGGCCTACAATGTGCAATAGTCGCCGTCCCGAATGTTGGTATGTCAACTGTTGTCGCAACAATTAGGGGAAACAAATGCCCCAGTTTACATGTCCGCACAGCAAAATGAGCTTATCTGCAACGATGACATAGATGTTGCCTGTATTTTCTCAAATAGGTGAAATGACATCCTGGTACAGGATTCGTTAGGATTCCTAGTGAGTGAGTGAGTGAGTGAAGTAACTTTATTTTGGTCCAGAGAAGACGCAGGGGAGACCCCGCGCCACCCGGCTAGTCCCACGTAGGGACCGCGAAGCCGAGCTTGACGGCCCGATCGCGGGCACTCTGGACGGCCAGGGTTTGGTCGCTGAGTTCGGGGCTGCCCAAGAGCGCAGCCCACCTATCCTCACTGAAGGAGGAGCCGATGGCTTCACACTCCCACAACACATGGTCCAATGTTGCCCTTAGTCCACAGGCAGGGCAGTCCGCACTTGGATATCTTTCGGGGTATATGGCATGAAAAACCGCGAGGTTAGGGTACGCACGGGCTTGTAAAAGTCGAAGGGTAACCGCCCGCGCCCTACATAAGGCGGGGTGCGGGAGGGGGAAGACCCGTCTTGAGAGATAGTAGTGCGTGGTGATCTCATTAAACGTAAGCAAGGGTTCCCCGCGGGGCTGAGGGACTGCTGAGGCGGCGCGGTCAGTGAGTCCTCGCGCGGTCTCGTGTGCGCCCTCGTTAGGGTTAGAGGGAGAACCCTCAATCGACCCCAAGTGAGCGGGAAACCAAAATAGAGAATGCGGAGAGATACTTTTGGCGCTTTGGAGAATGCGGAGGGCCTGGGGGGAGACCATACCGGTTTGGTAGGCCTTAATGGCTGCCTTGGAATCACTATATATTGCCTCTCTGCGACCATCGAGCACAGCCAGCGCGATTGCAACCTGTTCGGCTACCACGGGCCTTGAAGTGCGTACCGTAGCGCAACAAGTGAGCCTTGAATTGGAGTCTACGATGGAGACGGCGAATGCCTCTTGTTGGACATATGCCGCGGCATCCACGAAGCTTGCCTCAATGTGGTTATTCCGGACATGCTCGGGTAGAACTCTACCCCTGGCCCGACGTCTGCCGACGTTGTTTGCGGGGTGCATATTGCGGGGCAGGGGCGCGATGTGCAGTTGAGACCTGATGTCGCTGGGAATCCGCATGGCGTCAGGGCACTGGTCGACAGGATTGAGGCCCATCTCGTCGAGTATCTTGCGGCCCGTCGGGGTGCCGGATAGCCTGAGCAGCTGTGAGTGCTCTTGGGCCTCGATAATCTCTTCGAGCGTGTTGTGGACTCCGAGCTTCAACAGGTTTTCGGTTTGGGTGCTTGCAGGCAAGCCGAGGGCAAGCTTAAAAACCTTTCTGATGAGTGAATTGAGCTTGTTCCTCTCAGCCACATGCCAATTATGCATGGCCGCCGAGTATGAAAGGTGGCAGAGAACAAAAGCATGTATTAATCGGATGAGATTTTCTTCCTTGATTCCCCGGTGCCTGTTGGCGATCCTCCGAATGAGGCCGAGAGCACTCTCCGTCTTGGCGGTGGTCTTTCTGAGTGCGGTTCCATTGGAACCGTTGGACTCGATATACATCCCCAATATTCGGAGTGAGTCCACTCTAGGCACCGGAGACCCGTCACCAGTGAAAAGTCGTATTTCGCTTTCGGACGCCGGTTTCCAATCACGATGGCCGCCACCTCTGGGTCTTTTCTTGTAGAGAAGTAGCTCAGATTTTGATGGAGAACATCTGAGCCCAGTGGGGCGGAGGAAGCGCTCGGTGGCATCGATGGCGCTCTGCATGGCGGCTTCAACTTGACCGTCGCTCCCGCCGACGCACCAGATGGTGATGTCATCTGCGTAGATAGTATGGTTGATTCCTTGAATCTTCGCGAGCTTCTTAGAAAGCCCGATCATTGCGATGTTAAATAATGTTGCGATGTTAATGTTAATGCGATGTTAAATAAGATGACTGAGCCCTGAGGCGTGCCGCGTGAACCGAGGGTGATCTCTTGCGAAAGGTATCCTTCGATCTTGAGCTTGGCAGTTCTCTGGCTGAGGAAGGATCGGACGAAGTCGTAGACCCTCTTCCCGAGCCCGAGGCCGGCAATAGACTGGAGAATGAACTCGTGTGAAATATTGTCGAATGCCTTCTGCAGGTCAAGTCCAAGGATGGCTCTGGTATCTCCCGTGCTCCGGTCGATGATCTGATGCTTTATCAGCTTCATGGCGTCCTGTGTCGAGAGGCCGGCTCTGAAACCAATCATATTGTGGGTGTACATGTGATTGGCCTCGATGTGCACCTTGAGCCGGTTGAGCAGGGCATGCTCTGCAACCTTACCAACGCAGGACGTCAGGGAAATTGGTCTTAGATTCTCTATTCCTGGTGCTTTACCGGGTTTGGGGATGAGTACCGTGCAGGCCGCCTTCCACTGTGTGGGGACCTGTCCACTGCCCCAGACTTCATTAATCCTTTCAGTGAGGAAGTCGATCGACTCATCATCGAGATTCCTCAGCATCCTGTTAGTGACGCCATCTGGACCAGGGGCAGATTTGACGTTGAGTGAGAAGAGGACATCTCGGATCTCGGCCGCGGTAAAGTCCTGGTCCAACTCCGGCACCGCACACCCCGCGTAGTCCGGGAACTGGGTAGGGGCAGAGCTATCCGCGACCGGCAGGTACTTGTCTATGAGCCTGTCGACAATCGACACGTCCGGGGTAGAGTCCGTAGCGAGGTGGATGGCTCGCGCGAGGGATCGTCTCTGGCTGGATCTGGTGCTGCCCTCATCGAGAAGGTGTTTGAGCAGACCCCAGCTCTTGCCTGATCTGAGCTGACCCTCGACGGATTCGCACAGCTCATCCCATTGTTGCTTACACAGGTTCTTGCAGTGATGTTCGATCTCCCTGTTAACTTCTGAAACCTTCTTGCGGAGCCGCCTGTTATGCTTCTGCCCCTTCCATCTCCTGAGGAGGGCTTGCTTGGCTTCCAGCAGGTGCGCCAATCTGCTATCCATCTTGTCAACGTCGAGCTCAGTGACGACCTCCTTGGTTGCCGCCGCGGCGTCATCCCTTATCCCTTTGCACCAACCTTCAAAATCTGTCTCCGCCATCGGTGCGCGCTCGGCTCTGATCTTGCGGAAAACGTCCCAGTCGATCAGCTTGAATTTCCTCGTCTTATAGCGGGCTATCGGGAGGGAGACTTCGATGACGTAGTGGTCACTTCCGAGGTCTAGAGCCGTGTTGACCCACTTGACCTCCCCTACGTTCTTGACAAAAGAGAGGTCTGGGGTAGTGTCCCGGCATGCGGAGTTGCCTCTCCTAGTGGGGAAGTCCTTATCGGTGATAAGGGTCAAGTCCAGTTCCATCGCAGTCTGCCACAGTTCGCGTCCCTTGGGCGTGTCATGGGTGTACCCCCACACCCTATATGGAGCGTTGAAATCCCCGACGATGACAAGGGGGTGCCCACCGGCCAGGCTGACGGCCCTCTTGAGGAGAGAGTTCGCCCTCGCCCTGCGGTAGCTGGGGCTGCAGTATACGTTGAGGATATAAAGGCTGTTTCTTCTGAGGCCCTTTCTGGGTGGGTTCATGAGGATTTCAGTCATGGCGTACTCGATGCCATCACCAACTGGGCCGAGGTCGCGAGAGAGGCAATTGTACTTTTTGCTGACAAGGGTAGCAACTCCCCTACCTCCTGAATGTGAGGATACTACCAGATAACCTGCGAGTTTGATAGGAGTACTAGTTGCAACTTCCTGAATAGCGATGATTTGGGGCTTAACCGTGAGAGTTCTTAAATATTGCTGCAGAAGCGGCTTCTTGTTGGGAAACCCTCCGCAGTTACATTGCCAAATACTAAAGTTCTCGTCCGCACTATCCATGGCTAGGCTGAGAGGAGGCTTGAACGGCCCTGAGAATCGCGCCCTCCGTCGGTGGTGCTAGTACATGACGTCGTGCTGCGACTTGCGAAGGAGCGGGGCTGGGTTCTCTCCTGGCATCGACCTCCTCTAATTTGCTTATCCGTTCACTGAGTGCACCTAATCCCATTTTTGGGTGCGATATAGCTTCCTGGACCTTTGCTAAGCTAGCCTGCATGCTGGCGAAAGCATTCTTGAGTTCTGAGAGCAATTTTATAGTCTCGTCTTCCTCTCTGTTCTCTACCGCTCGACGCTTGGGCGCGCGCGCCGCGTGGGATGTCTCGGATGTATCCATGGCGACCGGGGCCAAAGGGGGTTGCGGCGAGGAGGGTGAAAGCGCGAGTTTCCTAATCTCCGCCATCTCCGCAGCTAGCCTGCACATTTCTTGTCTAACCTGCGCGTTTTCTTTCCTCAACTCCTCGTTAACTCGTCGCAACTCCTCGAGCTCGTGTGCGTGGTGCGAATCGCGAGGCGGGTCGTCACCTCTTGGACCCTCACGTCCCCCTCGAACCTTGTCGGCCCAGGAGAGCGTGAGCTTGCTTCTAAGGGCGGTGGGCGTGCGGGAGCGGGACCTGGTCCGCCTCGACGTGTCGCGCCCCGGCCTGGAGCTGGAGCGAGGCCGAGAACCGGAGCGTCCCCGAGAACAGGCCCGTCCTCTGGACCCACGGCGGGAGCCGGAACGTGCCCTGGAGGCGGAGTTGCCCCTGGATACGGAACGGACTCTCGAGCGGCCCCTGGAACGGGAGCGTCCTCTGCGCTGAGCACCTGGAGTGGACGAAGCCTGGACGAGTTCCGCAGTGTCCGAGCGCTGATGAGGGGACGGTGACACGGCACCGGCCATCTTGGCGCGCTCACTGCGACGACGACGCACGATGTATGGGATCTTGAATCTTTGAGCACAGTCCTTATTAGCCGTGAGATGCTGGCCACCATAGAGCTTACACTTGGGGGTGCACTGATGCTGCTCATCGGGACTAGGGGCACCACAGCCACGGCAAATAGCGTCAGCTGGATTGGGACACACGTCGGCGCGATGACCGAGGCGGCCGCACGTATAGCACACGTCGAGTTGCTTGCGGTAGAGTGAGCACTCCATGAGTAACGGTCCGTACCTGACAAAGTTCGGTACACGATGCCCGTCGAACGCGACGATGACCGTGCCGGTTTGAGCTATTCTCTTCGCAGCTAAGGCGAGTGGATTATTGGTGTTGACAATCTTGGCATCGATGATGTCAGGGCCGTCTTGAAGAGGGATGTTGCGGATCACTCCCTTGCACGTGGAGTGCGGGGCCGTCTCGTAGGCACTGAGCTCATATACCTTGCCCGAGATGAGCATCTGCTTCATCCGGACGTAGCGGTTCGCATTCTCGCGCTTGGGAGTACTAGCAACCATAATATTTTGCTGTAGATTCGGGCTGTAGGGGTTGAGGGACGGGACTTCGGGATGAAAACCAACAAACTTGGGAGGATTTAATTACATATTATGTACAAGGAGGTGAGCGTCAGGTAACAGACGTACTGTCATTACGAGCCGGCAGCAACTCGGACGCTGCGGCCCGCGGCAAGAAGTTCGAGAGAGGTGAATCAGGGAATCAGGGCATGTCCCAGAATCCTCAGGTCTCTCTGGAAGGCTTCTTATAAACCCTTCGAGCACTGTAAGTCACGTCATGTTTGACCAATGGGAGAGTCCACTCCGATGACGCCACTTTCAGCCAATGGTAGGCGCCCGTGTCGTGGTGTCACACCTGGCGGCTTGCTGCGGTCTTGCCTCGCAGACTGGCAATGCACTTCGAACGAGGAGAAGGGGAGGGCTGCACCTGCTTCATTGTCGGATGCCCACCTGCTAATCCCGGCGGCGCACGAACTTGTTGGCACGTAAACTTGTTGCCTTAAACTTGTTTGCTCGGCCGCTTCTCTGGAATGCGCTTCCTGCTTCTGCATTCCTCAATTAGCTGTGCTGCCATCCGATGTGGTCTGGGAAACTCGAAGTAGCCTCAGGAAACGGCGCCATATCTAACAGCTCGTCCTCGCCCCGGTAGTTCTGAATGGCCGGTGAACTCAATTCGCTGGCCATGAGGAACGCTGAAAGAAGCTGCAGGGTACTGGGGTCGAGCCTCGTTTGACAACCCTCGGGATCTTGGGCCCTGGAGAACATACGTCAAACAAACCAAACTACACAGCGCTGCACCACGCGTAAGCGCCGGCTCTTCACCCCTGACTCGCCAGGCTATTACTGAGTCAAAATCAACCCTGATCTTTTAGTTCCCCAATTTTGACAAAGCAGTTCCAACCACCCTTCCAAACAGCTATCCATTTCTCCTCGATTGCCGACAAGACCAGAGTACTATTGTTGTTGCAAAACAAAAGGGTCGCTGACGATGCAAACAACAAATGAAAACAGCCGAACATAACTTAAGTGGCCTAACTACACGAACAGCATGTTTTCAATCTATCGCAGTGGCGTACATATCGCACGTAATGGTGCCACTGAACAATCTGGTCAACCTCACAAGTGCGTAATCACAAGCGCACTAACCTTGTGGTCACTAAACAGAACGCGTACTTGCGTTGTAGGCAAACTTTTCATTTACGCTTACTCACGTTTCTTCCCTGAAAGTCCTACAGGACACGTGACGTAAACGAACAATTAAACTCGCGGGACTTACACACTCCGCAGAACTCTTAAAATGATGCGTCTTCTACTAACTCTTTCCACGCACGTTCACTAAAGAAGTCAGAATACGGCTGCCCTCAACACACACGCGCAACCTAGTCATAAATCTGCTTCCTTCCGTCCACACAGGACATGCGCTAATGGAACTAAGAACGCTTCTCAGTGCAAATCATGCACTCACTGAAAATCTACGCGCTTAACCTTACAAAATTCAAAAACACTTAAAAAGAAAGAAGGTTAAATAACACACACGCGCGTTACGATAGGCCTCTCAACTATAACCTTGGCCTTCAGGTTACTCACACACACAAAAAAAAGCCTATCTACTTATTAATGAGCATCTCGCGAGACTACATGTTTACACAAACGCGTCTTTCAAATCTCGGAGCTTTTCTAACAAAACACAAACAGAGCTCATACCTTACACATTGAAAGAAATCCTAGTCTCAAATCGCGAAAACTTTCCGATGCTCAAAAATAAAACAAAATAACACGTTTTACTTCTACGGAAGCTGTCTTGGCCTCCCTTTTCAAACGCTTATGTCTGACTCATACTCTGAGCCGTCCTCGCGGTGGTCGCGGCTTGAAAGCTACTCTGGCTGCCGAGAGACAACAAAAGGGCTGACTAACTATCAGCTCCCCCAAGGCGTTACGGTCTCCTGCCAATTTGCGTCCTCGCGCCCCGCTTTCAACACAAACTCGATTGACCGCGTCGCTACTCCCCACCTGGTCTCGTCCTGCCACCTTGAGTTTCTTCGAACTGCACGCTGAGCTATGAAAAGAACTACGGAACGACGAGGAGCTTAGCTGCCTCGTGCCCTTTGTCCGCGTCCGTACAGAACATTCTTCGCGGTCCCCCTTTGACCGGTGGCTCGAACGTTCTGGATGCGTCAACATCGTCCTAGACGACCGCACCTTCTTCCTCGCGCCCTGCCCTTTTGGGTTTCTCGCCATTTTTGGCGGCGCTACATTAATTACCGTCTTTCGGTTTTTACTGCGCTTCTTTTTACGGCGCTTTCTCTTTCCACTCGCTTTCCTGTCGCCTTCTCGTGCCTCGTGCTGGCCGGTACACATTTCGTCGGCCCGGATCGGTCTCTTACCCGCACAGTCTGAGTGATTTACATTTAAATCTACTCTCTCTCTGCCTCGACTGGCGGACAGCTCAACCGACTCTGGCACAATGCAGCAGGCTTTACTCGAGTAAGACAACTCGCACTCTTGCGAACTGCCCTCTGCTACATTGCCCAGCTCACGCTGTGCATCGGCACACAGCCCGTCGGTATCGATCGCTGTCTCACGCGCACAGTCCGAATGATTAACAACTGAATCATCCCTATCTAGGCCATCTAGACTGGCGGAGAGCCGCACCGATCCCTGAACAATGCAGTTGTTCTCTCGTGAGCTACGGAGCTCGCCACCCCGAGAACTATTCTCAACTGCATCGTCCAGCTCGCACTTCACTTCTGCACGCACCTCTGGCCTGACATGGGTGCTCGCTTCTGTCGGGTCAGAAGTACCCTTTTCTTCGCTAGCAACCTCGCTAACATTACCTGCGACGCACACACGCGGTAACTGTGCCAATTTGTTCGCAGCTGGCCTAGCTGTCTCCACAGTCATCTGTTGGCACAGCACCTCGTCGCTCTCACTCTGGCCTTTAACGGCCTCTGTTGCCACTAAGGCATCGTTAGCAGCTAGCGTTTTCCCTTCACTTAAGAATCGGCAGCCAATCTCACAGGCACTACTCTTTTCGTCGGCTTCTGGCGAAAATCTAGACACTTCCTCATTCTTTCGCTCTGTACTACCTACAGAATTCTCAGACAGCCGTTGTCTCTGTGCCAATAACTGATCACAATGCTGTATCTCCTTGATCAGTGCTGCCTTTTCTCTCTGATACTTCTGCTCACGCTCAAGCTTTCGTTCCTGATACTCGCGTTCGCGTTCATTCTCACGTCCGTGACGCTCACACCTAAGAGTAAATTCTTGAAGCTCCTGCTTCCGTTCATTTTCGCGTTCTTCATGCTTACTCTTACTCTTAAGTTCACGACGCTCTCGCAAACGTACACGACGCACACGCTCCCGTGGCTCCTGTATCACCTCCCAAGCAAGCTCAATGCTTTTCTCATCATTGCCACTATCTTGAATCGCCTTTATGATAGCTGGCGTTTTCATCCGTTCGTCCGCCTCAACTCCCAAATCGTCGCACACCAACAACAAATCTAACCTCGTCAACCCTCTAAGATCCATGGCAGCTGCCCCGACAGGTGGTTAAAACAGTTTTCCTTAATTAATTTGTGCAAACACACAATGCAACAAATTCCCGATTCCCAGAACTATCAAAATTGAACACACAACCTTTGAGTCTGGCGAATCATAAGGAAAAAAACCACGCGCTCACTTACGGTTGCAGCACCCTGCCATCCGGTTCGTTCGTCCGTTGTCCCCGGTTCCTCCGGACTCCCTGGGTCGAAGGCTCGCTCCTTCTTCGCTACTCCCAGTTTTTGCGGACCTCTTTCGACGAAGGCTCTCTCTTCTTCGCTCTTCCCGGTTCCTTAGGGTCTCTCTCGACGAAGGTTTATCCGTAGCGCTGCCACCAGCTGATGCATTCGGAGGCGATCCTACCGCTGCCAACCAGATGTAGGGGTTGGAGGACGGGACGTCAGGATGAAAGCCCAAACTTGGGAGGAATTTATTCTACATTATTTACAAGGAGGTGAGAGTCATGTAACAGACGTACTGTCATTACGAGCCGGCAGCAACTCGGACGCTGCGGCCCGCGGCAAGAAGTTCGAGAGAGGTGAATCAGGGAATCAGGGCATGTCCCAGAATCCTCAGGTCTCTCTGGAAGGCTTCTTATAAACCCTTCGAGCACTGTAAGTCACGTCATGTTTGACCAATGGGAGAGTCCACTCCGATGACGCCACTTTCAGCCAATGGTAGGCGCCCGTGTCGTGGTGTCACACCTGGCGGCTTGCTGCGGTCTTGCCTCGCAGACTGGCAATGCACTTCGAACGAGGAGAAGGGGAGGGCTGCACCTGCTTCATTGTCGGATGCCCACCTGCTAATCCCGGCGGCGCACGAACTTGTTGGCACGTAAACTTGTTGCCTTAAACTTGTTTGCTCGGCCGCTTCTCTGGAATGCGCTTCCTGCTTCTGCATTCCTCAATTAGCTGTGCTGCCATCCGATGTGGTCTGGGGAACTCGAAGTAGCCTCAGGAAACGGCGCCATATCTAACAGGGCATAGAGTATCTTGACATAATCTTCCTGACTGATGCCAGCGGCGGCGAGTATTGCGTCAGCCACCGTCACAACGCCAATCTTGGAGATATTGAGTCCACCTCGCGGCCTGATCACAATCTTGATATCATCTCGAGGAAGTGAGGGCATTCGTCCCGCTCGTATCACTCTGGATTTTAGCGCAGCACCGCCTGATTTGCGACGTCGCGCTCCCGGCTGGGGCGATAGCGCATTAGTGTCAGCCGTGCGTGTTTTGGCGCCAGCTCTTCTGGCCCCCGCAGACTGCCAGCCTTGATCTTGGGTAACCTCTTGCGGGGAGATATCCTCCTCCGGCACTTGATACTCCATCTTGAGTATGAAGCGTACCTCGCCTTCAAAGGGCCAGTACGCGGCGGCCAGATGGTTCACGAAGCGAAAAGCTCGGTCTCAAAGCCCGGGCACGGGCAGGAGGCTCGTGGCCGAGGCGCGAGGCGCGTGGCCTCGGGGAGCAAAGCTTGGCAATCGTCCGTAGGCTTAGCCTGGCGGCCACCACCTTGCTGCTGTCAAAGCGTGTAAATATGTGAAAAAGAAACTCACAGCGCTGCGGATGGTCTCTCTGAATGCCGCTTCTCGAGCTGCGTCGAATAATGCAGAGGTTCGGGCGCTTCCGGGTTGCAGTCCGCAGGAAGTACGCGTTGAATCGGGAGCTCATGTGGAACAAGTCCGCTGAGTTGAGGCGCTGAATGCCCTAATTCTTTCTAACTTCTTATTTCTTTTTGTGCGTGTTTGCATAAACAGTCGTTCCTTGTCTAAACATTTAACTAGTATGTTTCTTATTTTGATTCGTGTCTGGCTTCACGAATATTTCAGTGGAGAGTGCTCGCATTTCTTTTTTTTCATTTTCGCTTAACTGCTGTCCCGTGATGCCAGTTATGGAAGTGGCCGCATCGTTAACCTGGTTAGCTTAGCAGCATTCATGCAGTTGCTTATTCTTTTATAATGAAAGAAAATATGCTTGATTTGACTTCGAAGTACAATGTTTGTGGTTGCAAAAAATAATGACAGTGTATAACTCACGTGTCATCGGCTATAAGCGAACAGCCGGAAAGAGAGCGGCGTTTCGCTTCTTCGGTGCGAAATTTTCTGGAACTGAACTCCAAAGCTTTTCTTTCCTTTTTCCGGGAGCTTTGCGTGGGTATCCTTCGTAACTTGTGCTACACTTTGAGGGGCACGATTGTCCATTCGTTTTCATAAGCCTCCCCGCAGCTTGAACCGCGGAAGCCATTTTGTTTGCATCATAGGATCGTAGACTTGTATACTGTGACAAGACAAACGCATGGGCTGATGTAGATTCGAGGCCCGAGGGCTAACAAGAACCAATCTCAGTGTACGAAAGTCTGTAAAAAAATTATTATATCACGTGCCAGTTAGTGCATGTCTCACCGCCCCTCCTCTCCCCTCCCCCCTCCCCCCAGAAAAATGAAATAATTTGAGTTGTCCAGTCAATTTTTAAAAATATATTTCAATCGTGCATCTGCATTGAGCCTTCATTGTCTACTGGGCTTACAAATGAGAAAGCCGGGCAAAACTCATCAAGCGTGCCGGTTTTATTTACCACATCGGTAATTTTGTAGCTGTGAAATCCAACAAACGGCTTCACTTTCTGTGTTATCGCAATTAAACCGATGCTGCGCATGACAAATGTTTGCCCGAAAGTCGGTAAAGGAAATCCTGGTAATAACGAAGTCATCGGGACAGGAAATGAACTTAGTTATAATCAATTTTCGCTAAGAACGCAGAAGCAATAAGAAATGGCAACGTGCAATATATGTTCCGACAGTGAGGGAGCTGATGAAGCGTGTATTAAAACAAAGCCTCTCTAGACAGTCCCCATATGACAGTGGCAAAATACCACCGACGTATTTGAATAACTGCCTCATTTGTCACTTATTATCACGTGATACAATCAGTAACGAGGAATTGCCGCAAGGTGGCGGGGTGACCTTCGTAGCACACCCACCACCCCGTTCCAAAGGGGACGCTCATAACATTCATCCATTCATCCATCCATCCATCCATCCCCACTTTGCTTCGGCAGGTTGGTCCGGACAGATGCAAAATAGGTCGTCGTATGTGCTGCCATCGTGTTGTCCCGGCGGATTTCCCACTTTGTAGTGAGCAAAGTCCGATGCTACTGCACTTCAAATAATCCGGTTCTCATACACAGAGGACTAGACGACGAAAAACTCAGAACAGAGCAATTAATCGAACAACGCAACTTCGTTAAGCGAGGATTTACTGTGTACGTGCGCGTGATCGTCTGCATAAAATACCCGTGTTGTACTGAAGAAATATTCAGTGAACACAATGCCAATTCGTGTACTGTGTCGAAAACTGCACCATTCAAAACTAGGTTGAACATATTATTCTTTCAATCTCCGGACAGGCCATGCGTGTCTTCTGCAACCATATGGCATTTGAGTCGCCACTAGGTAAACACACGGACACACGCACGAAACCCAAACACACACGCAAACTGCAGAATCGTGCGACTTTTCCGAATATCGACCTCAATTCCAGCTTCCTAGTGTTAGAGACAAAGCGAAAATGGGAGCGAAGAACCAAATAAAAGCCGTCTAGTAGAGTCTCGCGTAAGTAGGTAAACTCGGTATAGTACCACTACATCAATTCGAGAGTATGGCGGAAGCCCGTCTGGTCGGGGTGATACATACTTAAAAGGAAGATATCCGGACACTGACCAAAATGGTTAAAAATGTATTTAAGTTCCGGCTCTCCCACGGGAACATTGTTCACAATCTGTTGTTATGAACAAGGCGCTCCAGTGGGGGAGCCGGAACGTAAATATATATTTCAAACCGTTTTTGTCGGTGTCCGTATCTATTATTCTTTAAGAAAGCATGACTACATGCAGCGCACTCAACCTGCATGCGGTCTGCAAACGTCCAATTTCCTGCAAGATGCCTTCCTTCCTTTACGCTTTTCGTCATTGTCGTCCTCAACGTAAAGCGACGGCGGCGGAAACTGAAACTTTGTTTCCTCGCGAAGCAAGACAGCCAGAAAAAAGAAAAGAAAAGAAAGAAACGAAAGAAAAATAGAACTGATGGAGCGAACTATGCGAAAAAGCGGGGAAGCGGCTGGAAAGGTCGTCCCCGTTCTGGGGCTCCCCAGCTCCGGCGAGACGCTCGGCCGCCGCGACGGCGAAAACCGCCGCGACGGCGAAAACTGCAGGTCGCTGCTATCTCGAGTGCGCACGACTACACCAACGCTTTCATACAGCATGGAGGTTCAGGTGCAAGGTACCGACATGGACCCGAGCCAGTATGACCCTCGGGACTGGACCCAAGTCCTGAGAACACAGGCGAATCACCGGAAAACCAGAAAAGCGACCCAAGATCCAAGCGCCGATCCTACCGGTCGGGAATCGCAGAGTCAGCCGCGGGAAACGCGGGATACCACCACAACTCCCGCACCACACAGCTCCCCGACGCAGCTACGCGTGCTCCGTACAGCTGCACAAAAGATCAAGCAGCTGCCGGCTCTTCCGCCAGACGAATATAAAGTCGTCTTCCGCTCCCAGGGAGGCCTTGACCGGACGATGCTCCAGCCACGCTACCTCCTCACCGCTCTCATGCAGGCCGCTGCACTTACCGACCCCTCCACGCTGACACTTCGAATTCACCCGGTCAATAACACTTGCATAGTGTCTGCGGCGAATCAAGATGACGCTCTCAAGCTTGTGCAACTCCAGCACATCATCTACGACCAACGTGAGTATGCCATGGCGGCATATATCGCACCCCCTGATGGCTCAGTTAGGGGAGTTATCACGAATGCCTACTGGAAAGAATCGCCGCAAGAGCTTCTAGCAGACTTGATCGCACGCAACCCCTACGCTACTATACTAGATGCTCGACGGATGGGTCTTACACGCTCGATACTGATCACCTTCGGTCAAGCCATCGTCCCCCGAAAAATTGTTTATGGCGGAGGACTGCATATGTGCACGCCTTACACACCAAGGATCGAGACCTGTAGCAACTGCCGGACCATAGGCCACCGCACAGATGTTTGTATCCAACCTAGGACACACAAGTGCCCCAGATGCGGCGAGTCACACCCGAAGGAACCAAATCCAACATGCACTCCCGTCTGCATCATTTGCCAAGGCCCGCACTTGTCCGGAACCCGGGAATGCGAGTACCGCCACCTCCACAGGACAACGAAGCCTACCCCCGAACGCGAAGCACGATCCCGGCGACAAGACGACCACAACTCACCGCGCAGTTCAGGATTCCAACGCTCGGAACCATCTGCCGGCCAACAAACAGGGCGCTCTAAGAGCTCGGACCGACCGCCATGGGCGGACAAGCTGAAGACGCCCAACGTGAACACAAAACTGGCAAGCAACACCCCGCATACCCCGGACCCCCGCGACCAGGAGCTTCGGGCTCTGCGTGTGGAGGTAAGCCGCCTCACAACACTTTTAACACACAACCCCGTTCCCCCCTCCACACCCCAGCAACCCTCCCCAGAGCGAATCCTCCCACCCACTGCAGAATCACCCACCGCACCTGCCATACCCGCCTCACCCCCCCATAAAAAGAAACGCACATCGGACTCGCATGCCGATTATCAGGCTGATCTTAAAGACTTGGAATCCAAATTTGACGCCAAATTGGTAGCTCTGGAGACGCGCCTCGAAACCAAGTTCACAACACTCGCCGAACAGCTATCTTCTCGCCTTGAGCAACAGATGGACACACTTTTCACACGCTTAAGCCTAACTCTCGAACGTACTTTTGCACAATTTGAGACGCGCCTTCAGAGGCTAGAGACAAATACCAGCTCTTGACAGGAGGTTTCCCCTACCTCCATCCTACACCTACCTACTCCTCCTATTCCACTACCACCACGAGAACCTATCCTCGCCCCACCCACGCTCCAATATGGCGGGCCGGGATAATTCTACCCACCTATCACTAATTCAATGGAACTGCCGCGGCTTTCGGGGCAAGCGCGCGCCGCTGCAGCTCTTAATACCTACCCTCCCTGCCATACCTAAGATCCTTTTGTTGCAGGACACACAACACCAAGCCAAACTTCCCAGTTACCACGCAGTACACTCAGACACCACCGCCAACCCTCGGGTATCCACACTGATACATCGCACTATTACCTACCAAGAACACACAATCACCTCCACCACTCCGTGTGTCCTCATTGAAATCATCCCCACGAAACGTAATACACCTCCGATCTTCATTGCTAACATATACCACACTCCGCGCCAAGCTATGACCACTCTCGATACTGTACTCCATAAAATTCATAACATCGCGGGCCGAAATCCCCTACTCATAGGAGGCGACCTTAACTCTCAGCATACAGACTGGGGTTATCGGTACACCACAGCACGGGGTCGCAGGCTTTGGACTACTGTCCAAGACCTGCGCCTTACTACACATAACAACTTTCACACACCAACCCGAATTGGCAACAGTGTAACCATGGATACTAGTCCGGACCTTACACTTAGCCGTTGCCTCAAAGGTATCTCGTCGTCACGAACGCAACACACACTCGGAAGCGACCATTACATGATAGCCATCCAAATACCTCACACACAACACAGCCCTCGACTCCTCACCCACAATCTTATCAAATGGGATGCAATCCGGTCCGCACGACAAGAACACCCAGACAACCCGATACAAGACATTGATCAGTGGGTCGCATCTCTCCTAAACGATATAACCGCACACACACAACACATTACCACGTCACCCGACACCCCAACACTGGACACGCGCCTAGCCCACCTCTGGGAGGCACACCACAGCATCCTAGAGAGATGGAAAAGCCAAAAACATAACAGAAAGCTAAAACGAAGACTGGCCACGCTACAGACACAAATCGCTGCACACGCCGAGGAGCTGTGCCGTTCCAACTGGGGTCAGGTGTGCAACAGCATATCTGGCAACGTCTCTACCAAGAACGCATGGCAACTCCTACGGCATCTTGTTGACCCCACACACTCGCGCACAGCATCACAACATCACATCACACGCCTCATCCACAACTCCACGCTCTCCCCCGACACCCTTCTGGACCAACTCCGGACAGAACACACGGCACCCGGCACCTCCCCCCCTCTACCACCCTACACAGGAGCCGCGAATGAGGCCCTTGACACCGATATTTCGGAACAAGAGGTCCGCATGGCCCTGCAAAACATCCGCACAAGCTCTGCAGCGGGAAAGGACAGAATAACAAACTCTATGCTCCGTAACCTGGATGATCAATCTATCACACAGATTACAGAATATTTTAATCAATGCTGGAGAGAGGGCACCCTGCCACAGTCCTGGCGCCATGCCAAAATTATCTTCATCGCGAAACAGAACAAACCCCACACCATATCAAACCTCCGCCCCATATCACTCACATCATGTCTCGGGAAGCTTCTGGAGCATGTTGCTTTAAACAGACTCAATCAGCATATGCACGACCACAACCTATATCCGCACAGCATGGTGGGCTTCCGCCCAGGTCTCTCCGCCCAAGATGCAATGCTTCAATTGACGCACGACATCTTTGACCCTCTCATCCCCGCTCATACTAAAGCCGTCTTGGCCCTGGACTTGTCCAAGGCCTTTGATCGCGTAGAACACCAAGCGATCATGGCGGCTCTCCCCCCCTCGATGTAGGCGCCCGCATGTACGCGTACATACAAGCGTTCCTCTCGGGACGCACGGCCGAGGTTCATATGGGCTCCCATGCGTCCCCTCCGTACACCCTCAGCGGAGTGGGTACTCCGCAAGGTTCTGTCCTTTCCCCTTTTCTCTTCAATTCCACACTCATTCCCTTAGCCCATGCTCTTCAAGATATCCCTCACCTTCACCACACCCTCTATGCAGATGACATCACTCTGTGGACCACCCACGGCAGTGATGGTGACATAGAGGAAACCTTACAAACCGCTGCAAACATCACACAACAGCACGCACAAAGCATTGGTCTATCCTGTTCCCCGGAAAAGTCTCAGATAATTTTCATTCGTCCCTCACCACGTGCTCTTCCCACCGCCCCAATCACCGTTACTCTGGCCGGACACTCCGTCCCAGAGGTCGACACACTGCGGATCTTGGGCCTACACATCCAGAGCAACGGCCGGAACACTTTCACTATCCGGAAACTCAAGCGGGTGACGGAAGCGCTGTCGCACCTCATCCGAAGAGTTTCCGGCAAACACTATGGCATGAAGGAGCCCGATTTGTGTCGTCTCATTCATGCCTTCATACTTAGCCGTTTCCTCTACACAATACCATATCTTCGACTTCGACAAGAAGAAATCGCCACCCTAGATGCTATGCTTCGCAAAGCCTACAAGGTGGCCCTACACCTCCCCCCTAACACGCAAACCACCAAACTTCTCCAGCTTGGGCTCCACAACACCACACACGAACTCATAGAGGCCCACAGGCAAGCACAATACACTCGTTTAGCTCAATCTATCACAGGACGTTACATACTAGACGTTCTCCGAATTCAGATACGAGCAGCCGACCCCACACTCCTATCAGTTCCCCGCCCCATACACACTCAGCTCACAGTAAAACCTCTCCCTCGAAACACCCACGCCACCTATCATTAGGCCCGCCGCAAAGCCCGCGCAAAAGCTCTACACAAATACTACGGTAACGAAGCTGACGCCGTATGGGTGGATGCGGCCTGCGCGGGCGACGACGCGGTAGCTGTAGCCGTCGACAATACTCTCCAACCCATCGCAACTCTCCACCTTCCTGGCGCATCCACCCCGGAATCCTCGGAAGAAGCGGCGATCGCGCTTGCCCTTACACACACTAATGCTCGGTACGTCCTTTCCGACTCAAAAACCGCACTCCTAAATTTTGCACGAGGACGAGTCCACGAGACCGCCTTCCGCATTCTCAGCTCGCCCTCCGCAAACCCACCCCGCCAGGTGGAACTGATCTGGGTGCCTGCGCACTCTGGGAACCCCGGCAACGAAGCCGCCAATGACCACGCCCGAGGTCTCATCAACCGGGCGGCGGCGGAATCGGAGTCGAGCTCTTCCCGGGAGCGCATGCACTCTTTCAGCGAGCTGACCCAGGCATATCGCGCCGAACGTCAGCTATACCCCCCGCCCCACCAATCCCTTGGCAACTATCACCAAATACTATGGCGCCGCCTCCAGACCCGCACCCTTCCCTCCCCCTATTTCCTCTCCCGCATCCGCCCGGGAGCATACACCCCCTCGTGTGCTCAATGCACTCACCCCCATGCTACGCTTACCCACATTCTCCTTGAATGCCCGGCGGACCCTCCCCCGCGGGGCCCGGAGCTCCTGACTACATGGGAGGAATGGGAGACCCTTCTGCGCTCGACGGACCCGGCCAGGCAGAAGATCGCCACTGACCGGGCCGCCCACGTCATGGAACTCCATGAACTCACAAACGTAGAGCGCAGTGGGGTCGTGCGGGGACCCTGGGACCTACGTGCCCGAACCTCTTGGTCAATAAAGTTGTTTCTCTCTCTCTTCTCTCTCCCCGTTCTGTTCTCATTTGCCTTTGTTGTCTTCGTGCAGCAGCTCCGGGAGCCGTGGCCCAGGCCGCGGCTAGGACGGAGGCGGAGACACGAGTCGGGGCTGATTCGTATGTCGACAACCGTTGACTGCGGAACGTTTGCCAACTGCGCTTCAGCCCCCAGGGTCCGCTCGGCCGGAAACGTCCCCGGGGCAAAGTTTTCAGGGCCCACCTCTCCGCCTTTGCTTCTTCGGTCAGCGAGGCAGAAAGCGCCCTCTACGATGCCCTTCGCCTCTAAACGGGCCCCGAATATTCCGCGAATCTTAGCCGTAGAAAGGGCAACGAAAAAAAGAAAGATAGAAATATGGGCAGTAAGCTTCGCAGGATCATTGTCAAAGTCAAGAGAGATAGAGAGAGAGAGAAAGGCAGAGGAAAGACAGGGAGGTTAACCAGAGATTATCTCCGGTTTGCTACCCTGTACTGGGCGAGGGGCAAAAGAACGCGATAGGTGAGAGAAAGAAAAGGTTGAAAAATGAAAAAGGAATAATAAGTCACGTAGAACAAAGCACTACCAATAATAACAGTCCTAGTGCACAGGGTGTCTCACGTAACTTTAACCAAGGGTTTTAAAAAATACGGCTAGCCGCAGCTGAATGAAACGAACAGCTTATGGTTGGCCGTCATGTGGCGCTCCTGCCTGAGAGTACTTTTTTTTTATATTCCACTTAATTAGTCCATTAACTTGGATGAATTATGCAACATTTTCAATATTCACTTTAGGGCCAAGTGCGTGTCTTTGAGTTGTAGAGGGCATTCAAAAACAACCGATCTATTTCTTTGTGGCACGTAGATGCTGCGTGGTGAGTTAATGAGTGAAAAACTTTATTAGCTCTAGATTCGCTGGTCTTCTGCGGTCTTCAGATGGCTTCGTCCATCTTCTAGCTCAACAGTCGGTTGCCCTTAGTCCAGGGCTCCGTTGGATGCTGCTGCCAGTTGTGCTCGCCGAGTCAGACCTTCTTGGTCGACCCGGCGATCGCTGGAGAGCACTCCCTCCCATTGCTCCACACTCGGGTTTGGTATAACGGGCACCACGTCTATCTTCTGGCATGCCCACGTTATGTAATACAGCGCGGGTGTTTCGTGGCACCAGGGGCATTTGTCATTTTATTGTGTGGGATAAATTTCGCTGAGTACGTTTAGGTTCGGGTACGAGCCCGTTTGTAGCTGACTCCACGCGACAGAGTCCTCTCTGCTAAGGGAGTTGTGCGGTGATGGATACCGCTTTCTGCAGCCCTTGTAGTAATTTAGTATCGCCGAATAGTCTTGGGGTACAGGTTCAGTCCCCTCGAGGTCGCCTACGTTGGATGCTCGGTAATAAGTGTACCCTTGAGCTATCCAATCCGCCTCTTGGTTCACTGCCACTTCCGTGTGTCCCGGCGTCCATACTATCGTATGCCTAATTGGTTATTCTTTTGTTTGTCGTTGTGTTAGGTGGTCTCTGGAGCGAAGTATGCAGAGCGCTCCGTGACCTATTCTGCCACGTAGGTAGTTGCAGCACGCCGTTTGCGAATCTGTAAGGATTGTTAGAGATCGTTTAGACCGATATCCCTCCGCTGCCGCTAGAGCGACGGCCGCTTCTTCAGCCTCGACTATCGTACAGCTTTGTAGTGATGCGCTGGTGATCTCGCGTAGGTTCGAATCAATCCCCGTTGCCACCGCGTTGCTGTTGCTCTCTCCCGCTGCTCTGGCGTATGTGGCTGCGTCCACATATACCGTCGTTTCTTGTGGTGTTAGTGTCTTTTGTAGGTATTCAGCCCTCGCTTCTCTGCGTGCTTTGTGTAGGTTGCGATCCATGTTTCGGGGTGTGGGTGCTACTTTTAGTGTGTTGCGACACTCACCCGGAATTGTTTCGGTCCTCGGTATCTCTTGAAGTTGATCGGCGCAGCCTAGTTTCTTCAGGAGCTCCCTGCCAGATGGGGTCTGCTGTAGTCTGCGCTGTTGGGAGACTAGTTGCGCTTCTTTCAATTCCTCGAAGGTGTTCTGTATTCCTAAGGCTAGGAGCATTTCAGTTGAGATGTTGTGGGGAAGGTGGAGTGTTGTTTTGTAGGCTTTGCGTAGAATCGCGTCCGCCTGTTGTACCTCACTCTTGATGGGATTGTAGTATGGGAGGCTGCATGCCACTCGGCTGACGACCAGGCTTCTGACCAGCTTGAGTGTGTCCTCCTCTCGCATGCCGTGGCGTCTGTGTGAGATGCGCGTGATCATGCGGGCCACTTGTAGGGTGGATGCCTTGAGTAGGGCGAGGGCGTGGGTGCAGCGTTGGTTTGACTGTATCCACATCCCCAGGATTCTGATGAGCGTCTTTTCCGGTATCGGCTTCACCTCGAGGTAGACGTTGAGTTTTAACTCGTCGCTGGTGGGGACTGTGCGGTTCTGCTTTCCTCTCCAAACTCTCAGGAGCTCGGACTTCTCAGTGGAGCAGGCTAGCCCTTTTGCTCTGACGTAGTCCTCTACGCAGGTGGCTGCCTCTTGTAACTTCTTTTCTTTCTCTCTGAGCGAACTTGTGTTAACCCAGACGGTGATGTCGTCGGCATACATGGCATGGTGTATGCCGTCGATTCCTTTTAACTGTTTTGCCAAGCCAATCATGGCTATGTTCAAAAGCGTGGGGGAGATGACCGACCCTTGAGGCGTCCCTTTGTTTGGAATAAGGAATTTCTCTGGTCGGAGCTCTCCGAGGCCAATCGTTGCTGTTCTGTTTGAAAGGAAGGCTTTGACGTAGCCGCAGACTCTCCTCCCGCAGTTCAGGTCATTCATGCCCGTGAGGATAGCCTCGTGGCTTACATTGTCAAAAGCCCCCTTGATATCCAATGCCATTATTATATTCTCCCCGCTTCTGGGGACGCTGCCGAGTACTTCTTCTTTGATTTGAAGCAGTACGTCTTGGGTCGATAATTTTGCTCTGAATCCAAACATGCTGTGGGGATACAGTTCGTTGTCCTCCATGTACTGTTGTAGTCTGAGCGTCCCCACTCGTTCGTACAGTTTTCCCAGGCACGATGTGAGCGAGATCGGTCTGAGGTTCTCAATTTGCAGTTTCTTGCCCGGTTTAGGAATCATCACTACCTCCGCATGCTTCCACTCCTCGGGGACGGTCTCAGCTTCCCAGTGTTTGTTGAGAAAGTCAGTTAATTCTGCGATAACTTTTCACTGAGGTTGCGGATGAGTGCGGTATTGATCTTGTCTGCACCCGCGGCCGTGTTTCTGGTTGTGTTTCGAATCGCTGCGTAGACCTCTTCTCGCGTGATGTATCTGTCCAGGTTAACGTTTTCTCTTCCTCGGTAGCGCTCTGCGTAAGCTGCTGGGTTTGTGTCTCCGAAGCATTTAACGCGTACCTTCTCCAGGCGTTCCGAGTCTGGTCCCTCGAACTGGTGGATGAACCGGTAGATGGTTTTGTTGTTTTCTGCCTTGGTCTTGGTCGGATCTATGACAGCCTTGAGGATATGCCACGTCCTCGCTGTGTTCAATGTTCCGTTGAGGGAGTCGCTGAATTGCTGCCAATTTTGCCTTGCCAATAGCGCCGCGTACTCCTCTGCTTTCGCTGTGACTTCTGCGCTATTTATCTTTAGCTTCCTGTTGTATTTTTGTTTCTTCCACCTCTTGGTGAGCCCGCGTCTAGCTTCCCACAGCTTGAGCAGTCTGGCGTCTACCTCAGGCGTCTGCGTCGTTCGCACGATTTCTTTGGTGTATTTGCGCTGTTTTTCAATGAGCATTTTCCCCCCACTCATGCGCTATAGAATTGCAGCGCTCTCAACCTCGCTTCCTGCGAAAGACCATGCGGGCGGACCATGGCGAAGTGAGCGGCCGCGGCTCTTTAGGCAATGGCTTCAAAGTGCGTCAGCAGCTTTGACGGTGGCACACGGAAAGCAAGCGGCGTCGTCCCTGAGAAGCGATACGCTCGACGCACGGTTGAGAGCGCTGCAATACGATAGCGCACGAGCGCAGTCTCGTGGTTTTAGGTCATATTTCTCGCGCTTTTTTTAAACGCCGACAAAAAAAATCGCCACGCTGCATGTGCGTTGCCACAAAAAATTGGATCGGTCGTTTTTGAACCCCCTCGACAATGCAATGAAGCGTGCTTAGCCCTCAAGTGAATATTAAATATTTTGCATAATTGATCTCAGGTGAATAGCTAATTAAGCTGAATATAAAAACTACTCTGAATAGTGCCACATGACGGCAAACCATATCTCATTGGTTTCATTCAGCTGCGGCTAACAACTTTTTGAAATCCCTGGTTCATGTTAGGTGAAAAACCCTGTATATTTATTTATTCATCTAGCCAAATCTAGCCAGCATAAGTCTGATGGCAGTCGCAGCGTGGTTTAGATTTGTACACGCGATGTAATGGAGTAAGCGAATCAGCAGAAGAGAAAGCTTCCTCGCGAAAATAAAATAATAATAATATAACTTACAATGAGTTGGTATAACCATCCTATAACGGTGTGAAAAAAAGCCAAAAGAAAGCGTAAAAGAAAATATTTTGGGATAGAGGAAAGTACCTCTATCTTGTTATTTCATACTGCCGTAAGGGGTGAGTCTAAGAAAGAAAGAAAGCAATAACAGGCGATGTAGTCATGGGGATGGTGGTGGTGGTTAGTTGCAGCAACAGGTACGGGTTTAGACTGGCGAGAAAGGCCAGCAATTGCTCCGCCCGAGCGTCTCGAATAGAATCACTGTGGTGTTTCAGCACATGTCGATCAGACCAGTCTCTCTTAAGAATGCGATAAGGAGGCGTGAAGTTTCTAAGCTGTCTATAACTCATCCTTCGGGGAACACAAGGTGTTGCAGACACGCAAGCTGAATGTGCTTTTGTTGCAGATTTTCCAGGGGAGCATCGCTTTCATCTTGAAATTTTGGTGATGATGTGTTACTTACACTTAGAATCAGTGATGTGCCCACGGCAGATAATACGCATATTCTGTCAGAGCTCTTTTTTTACGTTTTTCTTTCCCAAGTCCTGGAAGTTGTATGAAGGCCTCGGTATACCACCTAAGTTAAGCGGCGGCGTGGCGCAGCGTCGTTCGGAGTGTTCTATCCATTCCGACAACCATCTGCTGTGTAAGGATATGAGAGAACATGCCCTGTTTATTCTTTGTGTAACCTGTGCTAGCTACTGCACTTCTATAGTAGAGAGGACGAGAGACCGCTTGATCACGACCATCTGTCGCGCTGACCGAAGAGAAACTTGGTCACTCGGTTCGCATAGCATTGCAACGCCAACTGTTTCTTGAACTTGTCGGTAATCATTTACGATGGAAAAAGAGCGTGAATACCGGAACAACAAAGCGGATCACCTATAGCTCTGTCCTTTCTTTCTTGTAGGGTTACTCGCGCTGTTTTTCCGTCATGCAACCGTTAAGTCGCTCTGAGTGTACGTCATCTGATTTCCGTCTGCCAAATGAATTAGTCGCGTTATTTTGCATTGAGTGGAATGCAATAATCTTTGCTTTGTCACAGTTACGAGAGACCGGAAAATAATGTTATTGAAGGTCCATCAGTACACTTGAGCGAGATGCGTTGAAAAAGGCGCACAGTAAGCCAGCTTCTGCGGAGAAACGCCCGCACGATGTATGCCGAGTGGGGATGGTTCACTATGCTCGTAATAAAAGCGGGGCTAAAAATGTGTATTCCATGCTATCCTAACTTTCCGCTTGTGAATTGAATCAGGATCAGTGTGGGTAACTCTTCATTCTTAATTCAGCAAACACTTTGAAGCAGTGCATGGTTTGCGTGGTTCTGACTCAGTAAATATACCCTGGCGGTCACAATCTTTTCGTTTATTTTCTGCCTGATCGCAAGCGCGTGTACTGAATTACGATAGATTTGTTCTTGCTGGGCGCAAGGCTTGTAACGTAGATGTTCTGTACGTTGTACGAGCTTGCAGCAAATGCGTTATTCGCCAGTCACTCGCATAATGAATGGACCATTGCGGCACGTTCACCTTCGAACATTAGTGTGCAGCCGGTGCAGTCCCCGTCACCGATGATTCGGCGCATTGATTTAACTGTGCGACCGTTCACTTATTCTTGACACGTTGGCCGTAAGTTTGCATGTGAGTTGGGGTAGATGCGCGCAGATGACGTGCGAGGAACTTACTATATGCCAGAAAGCGGCGCTACTCCTTTCTTCACCGTAAACGAGCGGTACTACCTCGTGCGGACGTTCCGGAGTTGAAGCCCTTTCCTTGTAGGTTAGCTCAACAACACTGCTGGATAAAGTTTTTTTGTATATATACTCCAGGGAGGCCGTGCATCGCGAAGATCCGGCAACACAAGCGGTCCTTATGCGGCAGCGGTCAGTGGAATTGGCCACAAAGATTCATTCCGTTCCTTAATATGCCAGTTACAATCTACAATTTTTGCAACTGTGCACACGTCTTCACTCCACCGCTACATATTTTTGTGCCGTGAATGTAGCACAGTGCGTAAGTGAAGACCCTGTTGCAATTCTGACAGCTGATCGCACAAAAGCAAGTCAGAAGCGGTAATGGTTTCGTATTCGTGCGCTTTCGTTGAGGCTACGTGCAGCGCGCCACCGAAACCGTCATCTCGTTTCTCTAGAGTGAACTGCTCCATGAAAAGGGTCAATACCTAAATATATATATACAGGTTATATTTACAACAGCGGTTGCAGCGCTGACCGATTAGATTCACAGCGCGAGCCCAGTTCGTTCTTCCTACTCTTTTCTCGAGTGCTGGCACCCACGCGCCTCGTTCAAATAATCAAATACCACACGCGTGTAGCATAATCCCCCGGTGGCAGAAGCGATATCCCGAAGCATCTAAATGTCATCACTCGGAGGGTGGTACTGCTTCAGTCGTGTAACGTGCACGATATCACTGGACTGGGAAGCAGATGTGGCGTCAGGGGCGATCTCGTAGGTCACGGTAGTCAAGGCACGAAACACTCGGTATGGGCCTGTGTAACGAGACAGCAGTTTTTCTGACAGGCCGACCTGACGCGACGGAGACTATAGAAGCACCAAAGAGCCAGGCGGGAAGCGCACGTTGGGGTGTCGCCGGTCGTACAAACGCCTTTGACTCCCTTGGGATTTTAGAAGGCGGTCACGGGCAATTTTCCTTGCGTGGGCACAGCGGGCGATGGCGTCAAGTGCATATTCACTGGCCAGTGCCGCGTGAACAGGGATCGAGGGTTGTGTCGAGGGGCAGTGCTGGTTCTCTGCCGAACAGAAAGAAAAATTGGGAATAACCGGCGGTGTCATGGCGCGAGGAATTATAAGCAAATGTGACAAACGGTAGAGCGAGGTCCCAGTCAGGGTGGTTTGAAGAGACATATTTCGCGAGCACGTCTTTGAGCGTGCGATTGAGACGCTCCGTAAGGCCATTTGTTTGCGGATGGTATGATGTGGATAGCTCGTGCCTCGTGGCTCAGGACTGCAGGATGTCCGCGATAACTTTTGATAGGAATGTCCGGCCACGGTCTGTGAGAAGTTGTCACGGAGCTCCATGTAATAAAATCATGTCACGTAGAAGAAAATCGCCGACATCTGTGGCGCAGCTTGTAGGAAGCGCTCCGGTGATGGCGTAGCTACAGCGATGCACCCGTTCCCAGAGGGAGAAAGAGGAAAAGGGCCAAGTAAGTCCAAACCAACCCAAAAGAATGGTTCCGCGGGAATGCCGAGTGGTTGCAGGTACCCAGCAGGGAGCGTAGATGGTGTCTTGCATCGATGGTGTCTTGCATCGCTGGCATTTCTCACATGCAGCTACGTATCTTCGAACGAAGCGAGGAAGCCCTGGCCAAAAGAAGCGTCGGCGGATCCGGTCGTAGGTACGTGACACACTCAGGTGACCGTCAGTGGGGATGTTGTAAAGTTCGTGGGGAACAGCAGAGCGAAAGTTTTTAGGGATCACAAGAAGTAATGCAGTGCCGTCGAGGTGAACGTTGTGGCGGTAGAGTACGCCATCTTGAAGTGTGAATAAGCAAAGGGAACTGTCGGCAAGTGACGATATCAGGCGGTCAATGATGACATGGAAGGATGGGTCACGGCGCTGCTCGTCGGTGACATGGAGCAGTGGAAAAACAGAGAGAACAGAGGCGTAGGTGTTAGCATCAGACGTTGAGGTAGCGTATTCGACTGGAAAGCGAGAGAGGCAATCTGCTTTCTGGTGTTGGCGTCCCGACTTGTAAGTCACTGTGTATGGATATTCTTGTAGTCGGAGGGCCCAACGACCGAGTCGGCCAGTAGGATCGTTGGGCGACGAAAGCCAACAGAGCGCATGATGGTCTGTGGTTACTGAGAAGGGCTTGCCATATAAATATGTCGAAACTTTGAAACAGCCCAGACCAGAGCAAGACATTCACGCTCGGTAATCGAATAGTTGCGCTGTGCAATTGTCAGGAGCCGGCTAGCATAGGCTATAACGCGGTCGTGTCCGTGTTGGCGTTGCGATAAGACGGCGCCAATCCCAAAACCACTGGTATCGGTTGGGACCTCTGTAGGTGCCGACGGGTCAAAGTGGGCCAAGACCGGTGGATTTTTGAGAATCGTGATAAGGCGTGAAAATGCGGCAGCCTGAGAGGAACCCCTCGTAAAATTCGTGTCTTGCTTCAGAAGTTCAGTGAGTGGTCGAGCGATTGCTGCGAAATCTTTCGTGAACCGTCGTAAATAAGAACAGCGCCCCACAAAACTCTGGTCGTCTTTGACAGACTGAGGTACAGGAATAGCCGTTACTGCTCGAACCTTCCCCGGGTCCGGTTGTACTCCGGAAGCATCGATGAGATGACCTAGCACTGTAATCTGTCGAAGCCCATAGTAGCACTTCGATGAGTTTAAATGGAGTCCAGCCTTGCGGAAGACGTCAAGGATAGCTGCGACACGCTCAAGGTGCGTCTCAAATGTAGGAGAAAACACAAGGACGTCGTCGAGGTACACGACTGGCGACGCCCAAGGACTCGAGGAGGGCTCAACAATGCCTCTGACGAGCATCTTGTTTACTTCCTGCTGAATAACTTGCCGCTCTGCCGTGGATACGCGAACGGTCGGTGGTGAATGGGAACAGCATCACCAGTGTTTATCCGATGCTTAACAAGGGACGTCTAATCTAAAGCCGCTTAAACTTCGTAAAGCAGTGCTACGCTTTGAAGAATGCCCCTCCTCTTCGCGCGCTCTGGTCGAGGCCGACGCCGCGTAGCTATTGGCCTAATAGCATCACGTGGGCCCTCGCGCTGTGCCTCAGCGCTATTTTTGCTCGAGAAGCGTTTACGGAGTGGCGAGGAACGCATGTTGGCGCCGTTGCTACGCTCGAGCAGTGCAGACGGCGCCACGGTCAAGGAGGGAGCGTGAGAGAGAGGAGAAACGAGGAGGAGTGAAGGTGGAAGAGGTGAGTGTCGCTACTTTACGAAGTTTAAGCGGCTTTAGTCTAATCAAGTAGTCGTTTGTCAGTGTCAATTATGTAGAGGTAACAAAGTAAAAGGCGATATAGGGCGGCTTCTTGGTCAAGTGCGAGGTCCGGAGCGACCATGGGACGTAATGGGCCGTCGAGGTTCAAGGCATCCTGCGCGTAATCAGGAGGATCTGGAGACGCGCCGGCTGCAAAAGCAGTGACGTGGTCGTCTGTCACTGACCGGAGCGTGGCCACCGCTATGCCTTCAGGTAACACTTGCTTCGTCAAGCCAAAATTGATAACAGGGAGACAAATCCGATTAGCGGCAAGGGTTGCGACGGAGTGTTGCACAGAGATGTCGCGCGCCAGGAGGACATCACGAACAGGTGCGACGACATAGTTGCCATCAAACACGGTCGTCGTTGAGGTCAATTCGACGAAGGTTAGGGCTTTTGGAGGTAAGTGAACAAACGCTGTAGTGCAGAGGGTGTTCGGTTGTTCGGGACGAACGTCTGAAAGAAGGGGAAGTTCCAGGCACAGCTTACCTGTGGAACAGTCGATGAGGGCAGAATGCGTCGTGAGAAAGTCAAGCCCGAAGATGAGGTCATGAGGGCAACTGGTCAGCACGGTTAACAGGACTGGAACTTGGCGGCCAGCAATTCCTATGCTAGCAGTGCACATACCCCTGACGGCAGCGCCATTGGCGACGCGTAGGGCTCGAGTGATGGCAGGCGTAAGAACTTATTTGAGGCGACGAGACAGGTTAGTGCTCATGATGTACGCTGGGGCTACAGTATCTATTAATGGCGTCAACGGAACCCCATCTATGTCTACTTCAATTAGGTTCGTGTGGGTGAGGAGCATCAACGGAGGATTTGGACAGGGCGAACGTGATGAAGCACTACCTCCAAGAGCTACATGGCCTAGTTTTCCGTCCATTGGTTTGGCGTTCATTGGGGTGACGGGGAGCGACGGCATTGAGGCGACGGCGATCGTACGGAGGAGCGGCTGTCAGGGGCATCAGAAGTAGGGTACAGACGGCGAGGTGAATAACGGCGAACGGCGTATGGGTGAGGAGCAGAAAATGAGCTCCAGTACGGCGGAATCCAGGTGGTGCGGCAGTGGTGGGATACATGACCAACGCGGTGGCAGTGGAAGCAGACCGGTTTGTCATCTGGGGTTCACCATTCAGCAGGATTGCGTGGTCTGGGAGCGAAATACTGGTCATTACAGGTTGTAGACATGGGAATGGGTGCCGAATCAGGTCGGGAGACAGAGCAGGCGGTATGGATGCCAAGGTTTGCAATTTCTTGCCGCACAGCTGCTTCAATAGCGGAAATAGTGGGGACTGCTTGGTCAAAGGTACCGTCAGGGGGTCGGGGATGACGGCGGGCCGGACTCGCCGATCCAATCTCACGGCGAACGGTGCCTGTGACGTTCTCTTGAAATGGTCGTGTGGCGGCAAGAGCTGAGAAAGAGGACGTGGCAGGGGTGTTTGGGAGCCGGGAAAACTCTGGGACGGCGCGGTGGCATTTGGCTACCTCGAAGCGGCGGCATTCTTTGACGATGGCGTCGACGGCAGAAACGTCGTTATAGACGAGCAAATTGAAGGCGTCGTCCGCGATGCCTTTTAAGATATGGCCCACCTTGTCAACTTCGGTCATGTGCTCGTCGACTTTCCGGCAAAGCGCGCGCACTTCCTGTATGTAGGAGACATACGATTCGGTTGACGACTGGACGCGGGTGGCAAGCTCTTATCGCGCAGCCTGTTGGACACCTGACAGGTTGCCAAATAGGTCGCAAAGCCGCTCTTTGAAATTGTCCCAGCTGGAGAGCTCGATCTCATGGGTGCGAAACCAGGCACGCGGTGTCCCGTCCAGATAAAAGATCACATTGGCAAGCATGATGTTAGGGTCCCAGTGGTGGCTTTGGCTAACATGCTCATACATGCTGAGCCAGTCGTCAACGTCAACGACATTTTGGGCGGAGCATGTCCCAGGATCACGGAGACTAGGAACCGTAACGTACGTTATGGTTGGCGCCGCAGGTGTAGGTAGCGACAGGGTGATTCCATCGGAAGCCATAGCTGATAAGACGACGGTGCGGCTGTTTCGGAGCACCGTAGCGAGGACGGGGAACGTTCCACCTCCACTACAATGTTACGCGAAGGACAAGTCAGTAAGATGAGCAAGTATTTACAGGTTATATTTACAACAGCGGTTGCAGCGCTGACTGGTCATATTCACAGCGCGAGGCCATTTCGTTTTTCCTCCTCTTTCCTCGAGTGATGGCGCCCACGCGCTTCGTTCAAACAATCAAATACCACACGCGTGTAGCAATATTTTCGTGCTGTCATGCACCGCCGACCCAAACAACCTCCTGCGCTGGAACTGATTCTGTATTTGGTTTCGAATTCTTTTTTTGCGCTCGAACAGACATTGCGAACTCGGGCTGTATTTCGCGGCGACGCCCATACACCGGGAGTCACTTAACGCAAGGAGCCTCATCTGAGCACAAAGTTTCCAAGAGCGTTGATGGCGAGCGAGCTCGTCGCGGCGTCTCGCGGTGGCTGCACAATCTACGGAGCGCATGGATTTCAATTCCGAAACTTTATGGGCATAAAGTTCTCATCAACTTTTGGTGCGAAAGGTGGATTGACATTTCCATGCTGTAGATTTTCAATTTCAGAATTGTGTGGGTTTATTGTTTTTATAAACATTTGTCGCCAAACGTGCGTGGACCTTTCTAAAGTTGTACATCGCACCATACAACGAGACAAGCCAAATCAACGCACTATCAGACATGTTTACAAAGCACACAGTGAGGTCTGATGAGACGAAGCGTTGTGGTGGTTCATTTGTGCCGTCATGTCACAGAAAAGAATATCAACATTGTTTTCACCTGCGCCAAAGCATCCATGTCAAGACACTAAAGTCAGCAAAGGTAACTACGTTCTTCTTTATTTTTCTACTTTGACTTTTATTTGCGAGGACACATTGAGCCTCTTCAATTTTCTTGTTCTCGGTTTACCCGCGGGCTGCCAGAGACAGCTTCGGTTTTCCTGCATGCGTTTTTCTCGTGTTGCCTGGATTCTCGCCTGGTAGAGTTTTTGACGTTTTCTGGCTGGCAGACGAGAAAAAAAAACAATGGTCGCTCGCTGCCATCACTGTGGTGACTCGACGGATTGCAACGTGCTCGCTTGAGCACAACCTCCGGAAATCTTGTCTCGCCGGTGTAGGATACCTCGCAGTATGCGTATGGTTGTGTGTGGACCAAGCGTCTCACGTTTTGACGGGCAGGGGCCAGGAGCTGCTGGGGACACATGGGTCCCGTAACTAGGGAACCACCCCGTCTGGTGCCTGCGTGCAACACCGATTTATTTCGGGCCCAGTAAATGTTGCTTCATCATCGTCATCTCACGTTTTCTTCGATATTCCTTGAGTCATCATCATCATCATCATCATCTGCCTGGTTACGCCCACTGCAGGGCAAAGGCCTCTCCCATATTTCTCCAACAACCCCGGTCATGTACTAATTGGGGCCACGCCGTCCCTGCAAACTTCTTAATCTCATCCGCCCACCTAACTTACTGCCGCCCCCTGCTACGCTTCCCTTCCCTTGGGATCCAGTCCGTAACCCTTAATGACCATCGGTTGTCTTCCCTCCTCATTACATGTCCTGCCCATGCCCATTTCTTTTTCTTGATTTCAACTAAGATGTCATTAACTCTCGCTTGTTCCCTCACCCAATCTGCTCTTTTCTTATCCCTTAACGTTACACCTATCATTCTTCTTTCCATAGCTCGTTGCGTCGTCCTCAATTTGAGTAGAACTCTTTTCGTTAGCATCCAGGTTTCTGCCCCGTAGGTGAGTACTGGTAAGACACAGCTATTATATACTTTTCTCTTGAGGGATAATGGTAACCTGCTGTTCATGATCTGAGAATGCCTGCCAAACGCACCCCAGCCCATTCTTATCCTCCTGATTATTTCCGTCTCATGATCCGGATCCGCCGTCACTACCTGCCCCAAGTAGGTGTATTCCCTTACGACTTCCAGTACCTCGCTGCCTATTGTAAATTGCTGTTCTCTTCCGAGACTGTTAAACATTATTTTAGTTTTCTGCAGAATAATTTTTAGACCCACTCTTCTGCTTTGCCTCTCCAGGTCAGTGAGCATGCATTGCAATTGGTCCCCTGAGTTACTAAGCAAGGCAATATCATCAGCGAATCACGAGTTACTAAGGTATTCTCCATTAACTTTTATCCCCAATTCTTCCCAATCCAGGTCTCTGAATACCTCCTGTAAACATGCTGTGAATAGCATTGGAGAGATCGTATCTCCCTGCCTAACGCCTTTATTTATTGGGATTTTGTTGCTTGCTTTATGGAGGACTACGGTGGCTGTGGAGCCGCTATAGATATCTTTCAGTATTTTTACGTACGGCTCGTCTGCACCCTGATTCCGTAATGCCTCCATGACTGCTGAGGTTTCGACAGAATCAAACGCTTTCTCGTAATCAATGAAAGCTATATATAAGGGTTGGTTATATTCCGCATATTTCTCTATCACCTGATTGATAGTGTGAATATGATCTATTGTTGAGTAGCCTTTACGGAATCCTGCCTGGTCCTTTGCTTGACAGAAGTCTAAGGTGTTCCTGATTCTATTTGCGATTATCTTAGTAAATAGTTTGTAGGCAACGGACAGTAAGCTGATCGGTCTATAATTTTTCAAGTCTTTGGCGTCTCCTTTCTTATGAATTAGGATTATGTTAGCGTTCTTCCAAGATTCCGGTACGCTCGAGGTCATGAGGCATTGCGTATACAGGGTGGCCAGTTTGTCTAGAACAACCTGTCCACCATCCTTCAACAAATCTGCTGTTACCTGATCCTCCCCGGCTGCCTTCCCCCTTTGCATATCTCCCAAGGCTTTCTTTACTTCTTCCGGTGTTACCTTTGGGATTTCGAATTCCTCTAGACTATTTTCCCTTCCATTATCGTCGGGGGTGCCACTGGTACTGTATAAATCTCTATAGAACTCCTCAGCCACTTGAACTATCTCATCCATATTAGTAATGATATTGCCGGCTTTGTCTCTTAACGCATACATCTGATTCTTGCCGATTCCTAGTTTCTTCTTCACTGTTTTAAGGCTTCCTCCGTTCCTGAGAGCATGTTCAATTCCATCCATATTATACTTCCTTATGTCAGCTGTCTTACGCTTGTTGATTAACTTCGAAAGTTCTGCCACTTCTATTCTAGCTGTAGGGTTAGAGGCTTTCATACGTTGGCGTTTCTTGATCAGATCTTTCGTCTCCTGCGATAGTTTGCTGGTATCCTGCCTAATGGAGTTACCACCGACTTCCATTGCACACTCCTTAATGATGCCCACAAGATTGCCGTTCATTGTTTCAACACTAAGGTCCTCTTCCTGAGTTAAAGCTAAATACCTGTTCATTAGCTTGATCTGGAATTCTTCTATTTTCCCTCTTACCGCTAACTCATTAATCGGCTTCTTATGTACTAGTTTCTTCCGTTCCCTCCTCAGGTCTAGGCTAATTCGAGTTCTTACCATCCTGTGGTCACTGCAGCGCACTTTGCCGAGCACGTCCACATCTTGTATGATGCCAGGGTTAGCGCAGAGTATGAAGTCTATTTCATTTCTAGTCTCGCCGTTCGGGCTCCTCCACGTCCACTTTCGGCTATCCCGCTTGCGGAAGAAGGTATTCATGATCCTCATATTATTCTGTTCCGCAAGCTCTACTAATAGCTCTCCCCTGCTATTCCTAGCGCCTATGCCATATTCCCCCACTGCCTTGTCTCCAGCCTGCTTCTTGCCTACCTTGGCGTTAAAGTCGCCCATTAGTATAGTGTATTTAGTTTTCACTCTACCCATCGCCGATTCCACGTCTTCATAGAAGCTTTCGACTTCCTGGTCATCATGGCTGGATGTAGGGGCGTAGACTTGTACAATCTTCATTTTGTACCTCTTATTAAGTTTCACAACAAGACCTGCCACTCTCTCGTTAATGCTATAGAATTCCTGTATGTTACCAGCTATATTCTTATTAATCAGGAATCCGACTCCTAGTTCTATTCTCTCCGCTAAGCCCCTGTAGCACAGGACGTGCCCGCTTTTTAGCACTGTATATGCTTCTTTTGGCCTCCTAACTTCACTGAGCCCTATTATATCCCATTTAGTGCCGTCTAATTCCTCCAATAGCACTGCTGGACTCGCCTCACTAGATAACGTTCTAGCGTTAAACGTTGCCAGGTTCATATTCCATTGGCGGCCTGTCCGGAGCCAGTGATTCTTAGCACCCCCTGCTGCGTTGCAGGTCTGACCGCCGCCGTGGACAGTTGCTGCGCAGCTGCTGGGGACTGAGGGCCGGGGGTTGATTGTTGTGTTCATACAGGAGGTTGTGGCCAATTACTGCACCAAGGTGGCCAATCCTGCTCTGGTGAGGGAGTGCGTTACCGGTTCTGGTCACCGGGATCAGGCCACACTCCAGGCCTGTTTGTTCAATTTTATCAACACGCGGATTTTTTTTTTAATCCGGTGGAAAATTGCCGGCACCGGGATTCGAACCACGGACCTCTTGCACGCGAGGCGGGTGTTCTACCTCTACGCCACCGCTGCACCCACATTCCTTGAGTAGCCACATTAAGTGCCCTAAGTAGGCATTCGATTGTGCCCAACATGCTTTCCTTCGAGCTTTTTTTTTTATTTCGGTGCCCAGCCCCACAAAATAAAAAATAAAAGGACATTGTTGCGTCGCAGCGAATTGTCGCATGGGGAAAGTTCGATTTTGTTGCTTTTTTTTGCGGAAAGTAATGGGTCATGGGACGCTTCAGTTAAAGTGGGAAGGAAGCGACCGCCTTCCGTCACGCGCGATGCATTAGGGGGAGCGGATGGAGCGGGGGGGGAGGGGGGGCTTAAGGTTCTGTGATCTGTGAATCTTTGATTGCTCAGCATATTTATTTGGCCTGTTTGACTCATTATTTACTATGACTTTTTCTTAGATACGCAGATTTATTGGAGACTTATGCGTATATTTAAATATCTTGTTGCAAGGTTTTGTGTATACGTGCAGTGCACTGTGTTTCGACACTTTTTTGCCCTTTATCAAGCTGTATCTTCGCACTCGTATATTCCGTTGTATCTTCGCATTTCTAATGTGCGAGGGCGAGTCAAACGAAAGGGAGCCCACCAACCCCGCGCAATAATGGTTCGATTCATTATCTGCAAGGCATGCGCGTAGCACACAGGCATCTCTCATTTACAAAAGTGACACGCAGATGTGAGGATAAATGTTTTTAATGTTCTCATACACTGGGTTGAACATGGTTGCTTGGCATAATGGACGCTCCAGAAGTTGAACAGCATAGCGTCGTGAGGTTTTCGACAGCTGAAGGTGTTTCCCAAAAAGAAATTAGTCACCGTGTGGCTGCCGTGTACGTTGAACATTGCATTTCATTGGTCATTGTGAACCGTTGGCGGAAACGGTTCAATGACGGACGTGAAAGTTGCAAAGATTATCTAAGACCGCGGCAAAGCCAGCGTGCAATCACCCCAATGCAATTGCAAAGGTTGATGAGCTGCTTAGACAAGAACGGAGGATGAGCATCGATGAACTGGCAGAGCGTGTGAAGTTCGGTTCACACCATAATTCACACAAGAGCCGATAGGCTCTTGTGTTAATTCACACAACCATTCACATAAGAGCCGATCGGCTCTTGTGTGCGCAATGGATGCCAAGATCATAGAAATCACCGCCAGAAGACCGAGAGGTTCGGTGCTGCCTCGGCTCATCTGATCCGGTATCCCAATGAGGGTGACGACTTCTTGTCTGCAGTTGTCACCGGGGGCAAATCATGGTGCCACTATTATGAGCCTGAAAGATGGCGGCAATGCTTACAGTGGAAACATTCGAATTCACCACCCCCAAAGAAAGCAAAGGCCGTCATTTCTGCCGGAAAAGTGTCGTTGCTTTTTTTTCAGATCGTCAGGCGTCATTACTGATCGAGTTTGCTAAGTCTGGAGAGACTATCAGTCGTTTCCAATATTGTGAAACGCCGGATTGGCTGCGTGTCGCAATCCAGAACAAACGACATGGAAAATTGAAGAATTGGACCATATTGCTCCACAACAATGCCCTTCCCCACGTCGCTGATGTGGTTAACACTAAACTGGCAAACTTCAAGTGGGAAACGCAGCAACATCCGCCATACAGCCCAGACCTGTCGCCTTGCGACATGCACATTTTGGGGCAATTAAATAACCAGCTCAGGGGAACCAGGTTCATGACGGACGATGACGTGAAAGAGTCAGTTACCGACTCTTTGAAGAAGCAGCAACCCAAAAAGCTTTATGAGACAGGAATCGCGCTACTCGTTAGTCAGTGAGACAAATGTCTAAATGCTCATGGAGACTGCTTTCAAATAAAGCACGCCGTCTGTTGTATATTCGCATTGCCTCAGTTTCATGTTACTCGCCCCTCGTATTTTTTTCAGAACTCCTGCTTTCTATATAGCCTCTCTGTTACGACTACAATTTCAATGCGATTACTCACAATACATGACCGGTGACAGCTGCTTCTGCGCAGTACATTGGAACAATAGACAGCGCCATTGAGATTTTTCTTAGGATGTTGCATATGTATAAAAATGTAAACAATGTTCGTGAATGACAACGTTCCATCAAAATATGCGTCCTCAACTTGTTCATTTTATGGCCTTTACATTTTTAATTTTTTTCTTTAACGTGCCAAAACCACTTTCTGATTGTGAGGCACGCCGTAGTAGGAGTCTTCAGACATTGGAATTACCTGGGGTTCTTAACGTGCACCTAAATCTAAGTACACGGCTGTGTTCGTATTTCACCCCCATCGAAATGCGGCCGCCGCAGCTGGGAGTCGATCCCGCCACCTCGTGCTTAGCAGCGCAACACCATAACCATTAAGCATGGCGGGTGCATTTTTCAAATCAGCGGCATGCACTGCTTTGCTGGTTTCGAACTGATATGGTTGTACAGTTCGATTGATATTTTCTTCACATATTAAATAGACAAAAAGCATAGAACCATTGATATCAGTTATTTCGGGTGCAATTTTTGGGATATACGAGTAGATTCTTTTATGAGAAAATACAGATTTTACTTGTCTTGACGGTGCGTAGCGTTCAGGAATTCGTTTGCAGCATCTTTGGCAATGGCAGTGCAATTATCCATGTATTTGATCCCTCGACAAATTCTATAAGGAGGAGGCTGAGCTGTCATGAGCGCCCCCCTCGCCTCCCCCCCCTCCCGGACAAAATTTCTGGCTCCGCTGTGCCGACCACCCGCTTCGATCCCGATTCGCGCTTGTTACTGGCTCTCCACCCTGTCAGCAAGAAACGAGCGGCAAAATCCGAAATGGGTAAGTTTTCTCTCAAGCTGAGGTCAACTCATTATGTATGTATTGTCGCAATTATTGAGCTCGGCTGTGTGTTTTCACGCTGCTTGGAGTACACACACGGCACCGAGCCGTAAAACTGGTTTGATTTCTAGTTAGCACATGGCGCCACAGCATAAGCACTGGTGATGCGTTGACGATGCCGTGCACTATAAAAGATTAATTTTGCACTGAATCATTAATTTACTGCTCCGCTCTAGCATAGTACTCGATGACGGTAGCGAGCAAACGCCAAGTAGACGCGGAGCAGACGCTGTGGCGCAAGTCAACATTTCTTGGGGCATTCGCTCGTACTACTTGCTAAGGAGGCTGCAAGATAACTGCAGGAAAAGCGTACAGGTAAAGCGAAGCCCTACTGTCGCATGCATGTAAACGTAGCTAATGGTTACAGCGTCAAAACACTGTTTGCGTAAATCCACCAATCATGGAGCATGTAACAGGATGGCAAGCAGACGCCGAGCAGGCGATGCGGCTCGAATGAGCACAGCTCGAGGGGCATTTGGCCTTCCTATTGGCTAAGAATTTGTGTAGCTTCTGCAGTTCTGCAACCAGCTTATGAGGAGTATAGTTTGAGTGTGCAAAGAAATGCGAAAGAAAATTTGTTTGGCTACGCCCGAAAATTCCCGCACCACTAGCCACGGTTGTAATGGCTTTGCGCTGCAGAGCACAATGTCATTGGTTCTATCCCGATCGCGGCAGCCGCATTCCGATTGGGGAAGGATGAAAAATAGGCAACAACGCTCGTGTGTCGAGCTTTGGGTACCCGTTTAAGAACCCTGAGTGGTAAAAAAAATCAGTCATAGTGTCCCGCTATATACAGCGTACGTCATAATGAGATCGTAAATTTGCCGCGTAAAACCCCAGAGTTTGATGTTGTTTTTAACTTGCGCACGCTTCACGTACGAAAGATGCAGCTCGACCTCCCCAATGCAAGCTTTCAACACGCAATAACAAAGGTGGGATTATCTTACGTTGTTCTTTTTTCGTGTTTTTTTTTGTAAGACTGCTTCGATAACAATTAGACGATCGATTTAGTAGTTTGTGGCTCTCCATGTTGCGTGCTCTTTGGCTGTCGTATGAAGATTCGTGGTTGATTTCGTCACGTATGTGATTCTGGCAAGTTTCAAAGATCCACAGGAGTTTTTTCGGGCGGCTGTATAAAAGACGCGGCTAGCCAAGGTTAAAATAGTTTAACTACTATGTCACGTTGCGAGTGCGTATCCACGACACCACGGCATTCGTAGCCCACTGTGCGACATCGCGAGTGCCGCCGGACTCGGCAAATTAATGAGGGCGCGTGTAGGGCTTGGCAGCGGCCGAACGAAGATATAGTCGATTATTGCAAGAAACAAAAG